>NC_087200.1:215082280-215114856 GCF_015104395.2 Macrobrachium nipponense
GGGAAGGAAGAGAAAAACAAAACTCACAATTACAAAAAATCCAAAATACATTCGCCTAGCTAACTATCATATTAAAGTAAAATAAAAAGTTACTAGGGGAGATAGAAAACACAGATGCACTGGTCGTTATGAAAGTAAGAGACAAAGTAAGAAAAATAGCCTTAAACCTAATCAAACCACACTTCGAATAGCGTACATTAGAACTATGAAACATAATTATCTTGTAGTCAAGAAAAATTCTATCACTCCACTATTCCAGTGCTTCATAGTAAATCGTCTCTTTAATATTAGCGCGAAGTCTCGTCTTCAACGGTTAACTCCAATTGTGTCACTAAGGATGAAACACCCAACTCAGGTCGTCTATAAGAGAGAATATTTATAGTAAATCACACAGGGTCTGGATCTTACCCTCTTCTTCGACCCTGGGAGGCCTCTTAATAAAACGACTCCAGAGGTTCAGCTAACTGAGGGCAAGGGCAAATGACGGGCGAGGTTCGCCTCCAAAAGTACGTCAAGCAAGTAAGGGCATCACAACCGAAGTTATGGCGTCTTGTAAAGAAGAGCGACACATGATTTCTCTACGCAGACCGCAGAGACGTCCACAAAAAGTACTGTTCGTAGGGGGATGAAAAGGAACACCTCCAAGATGCCAATAGCTTCACAAAGTCGAGGACGTCTTCAGAACATCCGAGTAATTTACCACAAGCCGTCAGGAAAAATATAGGAGCTGATAACCTCTCTACAGGGAGCCGTTAACTAACTCTTCATCACTCCGCAAGTTCCCATATCAGAAGCGGATGAGAAAACGGGTCACAAACAGTCGAAACACCGTCAACCATGAAAAGAAAAACATTTACAAGGGTTAATTACCAATTAAAAACTATAACTACCCTTAGAGGGGGGGAGGTAAAAAACCCAAGTCCAACCTTCAAACGACATATATAATAAACTGGCACAAACAAAGAGACTTTACTTTAATGTGTGAAGTCAAAAGCATAACTACAATATAAAAGTTACCAAATATATTAAGTTCCATTACACCTACCCACCAAAAAAGGAAAAGAAAAAAAAATTATCTAAAAAAAAGAAAATTTTTATTTTTTTTTAAGAATTCAAAAACTAAATAAAAATTACCTTAAAGATTACTTTAACTTTTTTAACAAAGCAAGAAACAAATTAAGTGAACTCCTGAAAAAAAAATAATGGTTGTTATTACGGAAAAATCATTCTATGTAAAGGACCTAGACAAAACGTCGGAAACTATATTGTCTCTACCTGGTATATGCGTATCTCGAGATCATACTCTTGGAGAGTTAACTCCACCTAAGAATTCGCATATTTTTATCTTGAACTTTGGATAAGACTAAGGTGTTGTGTCTTTATAAACTATAATAGGAGAGTTAGAATTACTTAAATAAACATTAAAATGGGCCAATGCCTTTATTAGACACAATGCCTCTTTTCTATTGTAGAATATTTTCTTTCTGCTGGTGACAATTTCTTGGAGAAGTAAGCAACGGGTGTAGTGTTTTCGAGTCATCCTCTTGCAACAGAACAGCACCAAGTCCCAAATCGCTGGCATCGGTACCTAACCTGAAAGGCAATTTGAAATTTGGGGATCGCAACAAAGGGTTAACTAATTAAGGTAGCTTTCAGTTTTTCGAAAGCCTCCTGACATTCAGGAGACCAAATAAAATTTGACACCTTTCTTTAACAAGAAATTTGTGAGCGGGTTGGCTATGTCAGAAAAATTGCAAATGAATCGGCGATAATAGCTGACCATACCAAGGAAGCGCTAACGCCCCTTTTATTAAGAGGTGCTGGAAAATCTGCAACTGCCTCCACATTAGCCTTCTTGGGGGCGACCTTACCCAGGCCCACCTCATGACCGAGGTAAATTACCTTTGCTTGAGCGAAATCACTCTTTTTAAGATTTACCACTAGGCCAGCCTTCCGCAACACCTGAAACAAAGCTCTCAATCTTTTAAGATGAGTCTTCCAATCATCACTATAAATGATAAGGTCATCTATATAGACAACAACAACCTTCCAAATTTTGGGTTATGAAATTCATCAGCCTCTGGAATGTGGCAGCCGCATTCTTCATCGAATGGCATCACCTTGCATTCGAAAAGGCCGTCACCTGTCACAAAGGCCGAAATCTGTCTCGCTCGGGGGGAAAGACCCACCTGCCAATAGCCTTTCAAAAGATCCAATTTTGTCAAAAACTTGCAGACCCAACACGATCAATACAGTCTTCCCCACCTGGGTAGAGGAAAGGAGTCAGTCGTAGTTACTGCATTCACCTTTCGGTAATCGAAGCACAGACGGTTTTGTCCGCCTTCCTTCTTAACTAGCACCACAGGTGAACTCCACGGACTACTGCTAGGTTCAATTAAATCATTGTCTAGCATGTATCGCACTTCCTCTTTCACTATGTCTCTCTTTATTGGGTTAAGTCGGTAGGGGCACTGCTTAATGGGTTTTGCACCCCTCCCCCACATCCACATCATGTTCGAGGACCGTGGTTCTACCTGGAGTGTCCTGAAAAATATCTCTATATTCATTGATCAGGTAATTAATGATACAGACCCTGCCGGGATCCAAGTGCTGAAATTTAATTTGCAGATTATTTAAAATTTCAGAATTGCTACTCAATGCATCGGGTGTAACAGATAATTTATTACTAACTACAGACTCTACTGTATTTACCTCTGTGTCTACTTCTACATTGACTAAAGTGGACGGGGTCCTGTCCTGCATCTTCAGCTAATTCTACATCTCTACTTATATAAGGTTTGAGCATATTAATATGCCATACTCTATCTTTTCTTCCTTTTACCTGGGGTCTCTATCAAATAATTCACGTCATTATATTTCTTCAGAACCTTCCAGGGCCCTGAAAAACTGTGCCCTCAAAGGGTTTCCTGGGAAGGGGCAACAAAAACTAGAACACTATCACCAGTTTAAACACCCTTTTCTGAGTCCCAACACATCGTATTTGTTTTTCATCACCTCCTGGCTTTCTCCTAAATTCTCTTTAGCAAACTCCCATGCCTTTTTCTTAGTTTCTCCTGAAGCCCTGACAAACTAATCAAGAATGTTGATCCTCGGGAGTCTCCCCCTCCAGATGTTCACTGTACAACCTCCAAAGGGCCGTGCACACAATGCCCAAAAACAAGCTCGAAAGGAGAGTATCCCAAAGCTTCATTTGGAACGGAACGAATAGCGAATAAGGCATACGGGACCTCCTTATCCCACTCTCTTCCTGACTCCATACAAAACTTTTTCAAAACAGACTTCAGGGCCTGATGAAACCTTTCCACCTGGCCCTGACTCTCAGGGTGATACGGAGAAGAGGTAATGTGTTTTATCCCTAATTCAGACATTTTATTCTTAAAATATTTGCTGGTGAAATTAGTAGCACAGTCAGATTGCAAAGTGCGAGCTATGCCAAACTTAGTAAAGAAAGCCTAATCAAATTATCCACAATCTTTTCACTCCGAATACTCCTCAGGGGGACAGCCTCCGGGAAGCGAGTCATCCTATCCACAATTGTCAACAAATACTCATTGCCTCCCACGTCCGAGGCAGAGGACCCACAACGTCAATCACACCTCTCTAAAAGGCTCCTCAACTGAAGGTATGGGAATAAGTGGGGCTTTAGGTATCTTCTGGTTAGGCTTCACCACCAACTGACAAACCCTGCAAGACAGTACATAGTGCTTTACATCTCGGCGCATTCGTGGCCAATAAAAATACCGTGCAACCTTCTGAAACGTTTTTCGGACTCCGAAATGCCAGCAAGATTGTTTTCATGAGCCAATGACAAAATTTTATTCCTATACTTCTCAGGAACTACCAACTGACGGGAAACCTCTACCTGATCAGCAGGTGCATCAGCTGACCTACTAACCCTGTAGAGTAAACCTCTTTCTTTACAGAATACTGGCTTCGATAAATCATTACTATCACTACTAATAAATTCATGAAATTCAACAGTTTGGGCTTTCCTAAAAGCTTTGGAATCCCACTCTACGTCTCGAAAAGTAAGTGTACTATTTGTCACAAAGTCATTCTTAAGTTCATCAATCACATCCAAATCCAAATCAACCTCGGCCAGGTCAACCTCTTTTGCCTTTGACCTCGTTATTACCGAGATAGGGTTTACAAATATCACTCATAGGACAGTGGTCGTCCCCCTAACTTCGACCATAGACAGAATTGGAAAGATACAAGATTCATCAGTAATGGACAAATCATTAGCAAAAATTAAATCTATCTTAGGAATTGGCAAACTATCAACAACCGCCAATTTTACCTCACCTGAAAAATAATTAGTATTTAGATAAAAGGTTTCTAGTGGTAGAATCACTGTATTCGGGAAACCACCCAATACTACATACTCATCATTCTTATAAACATATCCATCCGCGACAGACCCTCGTAAATTAATGACTGAGCAGCCCCAGTATCTCTCAATACTTTAATTTCTGTCCCAATCTGTTTTTTTAGTTTCATCCGTGAAAATAAAAAATCCGTCCTGTTATGTACTTACGAAATCAAAGTCATCGAGTTTCGTCTTCCTTAGGCAGTTTATCTGCTGTTACAACACTGACAGGTTTCGGGTTTCTTTCGAAATATTTCTTTCTCGAGAAACATTGCGACTCCACATGACCTCTCCTACTGCACCAAAAACATACTATTCCTGATCATAACCTTAGTGTTACCCTACGTTTTCCTACTAGTATTGCGACACCTACGAGAACTAACATTATTTCCACTACTAGTTTTATTATCATAATTACTATTATTCTTATTACTCGTATTCCTGTCAAAATCGGGTTTGTAAGACTCCTGTTGTCTGTTCTGGTTATTCCTTCTCCAACTACCATTGAAAAAATTTCCTATTGTTTATAGATACTTCCCTTGTTAACTTTTCCTGTTTGTGGGTGCGAGAGTACTCGTCTGAAGCGAATAGCTATCTCCTGTAAGGAGCTAGTTTTTAACTCATCCAAATGTATTTTTAACTCCCTAGTCACAGTCCTTTTAAACTCTTCTATCAAAATCAATTCCTTTAATTTAGAAAAAAATTGTCAATATCCTTCGACTTCAACCAGTCCTCACAAAACTGTTCCTTCTGCCTCGCAAATTCTACAAATGTCATCCCTGATCTTTCTTGAAATTGCGAAATTTGTCCTCCTATAAGCTTCAGGAACTAAATCATAGGCCTTGAGAATTATGGCTTTCACTGTGTCATAATCGTTACAAAGATCTTCATTAAGTGTATTATATACACGCTGAGCCTTCCCTTTCAAACGACATTGTATCATAGTGGTCCACATATCTTTCGGCCAAACCAACCTTTTAGCTATCCTCTCAAAAGAAGTGAAAAATTCTGGGACATCTTCCTCATTGAACAAAGGTACTAACTTTAACGCTGACATTGCATTAAAATTACCCACAGAGCCACTACTATTACTATTATTATCACTATTATTGTTACACATTCTACGCAAGATAATCCCGGTGGTTCCCTTTCTTTAGCTCTTTCTTCTGCTTGAAACTGCATAGCTTTTAACTCCAACTCTTTAATTTTCGCCTCCTACCTCAAAATACTGAGTCTCAACTCACTTACCTGATGAATGTTACTTTCATCTAGTTCCCAGTTTCCATCGTTAGTAACGTTGCCCTGTTCTTGATTTTTGTTCGTATGCGAGACACTCACCTTCCCTTGGTACTCTTTAGCAGCTTTCAGCACTTCTTTGAGTAACTGCCCCTTACGAATTTCTAACGGCAGTTCCAAATGCAAAAACTGAGACAAAAACCACAACTCCTCACGTTTCAAATCAAAAATATTTTCTTCCCAATCAGGATTACTGAAAAATTCGGCCGCAGCCTCCTCAACTTGAAACTCGAAATAAGGCATATTCTAAGTTAAATGGGGAAAGAGAGAGAGGGAGAAAATAAAACTCCTATAACTTAAAAGCCTATCAAGCAAACCTATCCTTTTCCCACCTTTCTCTGCACTCCTCCTCGAGAAAACCCTCTGAATGTCAATGTCTGGTACTAGATCCTGTTAAACGTCGCCAATTATGTTATGAACTCTAGAGATGGTAATGAGTTCAGAGGTTCTTTAATCCACTTCTAAAGTCCCTCTTACTATGGTAATGAGTAGGACTCATAACCAGAAACATCAACAATCCAAAGTATTTCCTCAAAGAGAAGGATACAGAGACTAAACATAACTTAACTTAATTTATTACAACAAAAAGGTCTTATCATTACAAAGAAAATCCATCCCTTGAAAGCTGTACTTTAGGGAAGGAAGAGAAAACAAAACTCATAATTACAAAAATCCAAAAAATACATTCGCCTAGCTAACTATCATACTAAAGTAAAAGAAAAAGTTACTAGGGGAGATAGAAAACACAGATGCACTGGTCGTTATGAAAGTAAGAGACAAAGTAAAGAAAAAATAGCCTTAAACATAATCAAACCACACATTCGAAATAAGCGTACATTAGGACTATGAAACATAATTATCTTGTAGTCAAGAAAAATTCTATCACTCCACTATTCCAGTGCTTCATAGTAAAATCGTCTCTTTAATATTAGCACGAAGTCTCGTCTTCAACGGTTAACTCCAATTGTGTCACTGAGGATGAAACACCCAACTCAGGTCGTATAAGAAAGAATATTTATAGTAAATACACACAGGGTCTGGGATCTTACCCTCTTCTTCGACCCTGGGAGGCCTCTTTACGACTCCAGAGGTTCAGCTAACTGAGGGCAAGGGCAAATGACGGGCGAGGTTCGCCTCCAAAAGTACGTCAAGCAAGTAAGGGCATCACACCCCGAAGTATGCGTCTTGTAAAGGAAGAGCGTCACACGATTTCTTTACGCAGACCGCAGAGACGTCCACAAAAGTACTGTTCGTAGGGGGATGAAAAAGGAACACCTCCAAGATGCCCATAGCTTCACAAAGTCGAGGACGTCTTCAGAACATCGAGTAATTTACCACAAAGCCGGTCAGGAAATATAGGAGCTGATAACCTCTCTACAGGGAGCCGTTAAACTAACTCTTCATCACTCCGCAAGTTCCCATATCAGAAGCGGAGATGAAAACAAAACGGGTCACAAACAGTCGAAACACCGTCAACCATGAAAAGAAAAAACATTTACAAGGGTTAATTACCAATTAAAACTATAACTACCCTTAGAGGGGGGGAGGTAAAAACCCCAGTCCAACCTTCAAACGACATATATAATATACACTGGACAAAAACAAACAGAAATTTACTTTAATGTGTGAAGTCAAAAGCATAACTACAATATAAAAGTTTACGAAATATATTAATTCCATTACAATGTATATATATATATATTCCTACGTTTATTGAACTCCTCGTCTACCCATTACTTAAATCATTATTTTGCTTTGTAAAACGGCAGCCATAGTCCTCCAAATATCAGTTGATTTAGGCGGGAAACCAAAACACGCCAGCCAGAGATAGGGAGTTCCTAAGTTGGGGGAAAATATGACTCTTGTCAGCTTTAGGGACGTATCTCAAAGGGAAGGATGTAGGCAGACTGGTACTTCTTAGGCCTATCTTAAGCTCTTTTTCCTGTGAACCCTCTGCTGGCGTATGTTCTGTTTCCAGGATTGCCTGCTCATGAGGGGTTAAGCTGACTCCCAACACCCATGAAAAACACCTGGATTCGTCCTCAGTCGACTGCAGTTCGTGACCTCGGACGGATTGCCGACCACTTGTCTTCCATTTAGGCCTATCCATGGCGTTAGTGGCGCGCCAAGAGACCCAGACCTGAGACAATGCCAGGCCGCATTTTCTACAAAGATCCACTGAACACGGCATCCAGGTACGTCTTTTGAAACAGCATATTGCCAGTCCCTTACATCCCAGTGCCTAATTACTCCCCATTTTTCCAATTCAAACCTCTAAACCAAATAGAACTCATCCCTTTGTTTCCTCTCACTGCCTCATGGCCGTATGCTTCCCCTTGTATGATCGTCCCAGACAAATGAAGTCATTGCATACCTCAGTGAAACATTAAAGTTTCTTTCCCCTAGTGTTAGAGAACTGAATATCCAAAATTAGGGCAAGAAATCCTTTTTTCTTTTATCTTGTTTAATCTGGGATCCTTTTCCAGAATCCGTGAGTCACGTGTCAAGTCTCTCCGCCTGCAAGTGTTGCATTACACAAGATTATGAAACCAGCTTTTACGAATTCCATTTTGAGCCAGCTATCAACCACTTGAGAGATATTATAAGTCCACTGGGGACCAATAGTATTACTTAACCTTGGCTGTTAAGCAGCCTCTTGTAAATAAATAGCTGTAAAGTAACTAGCTGAGTTTCTGGCGACCTTTCCTCTGGAGTAAATAATCACTATAAATCGTTTCTTACGGTAAGTTCAAGAAATTCACTATTTTTTCCGTCAATTATTTCTGTTTACGTATCGGAGCCTCTTTCAAGGCCGGGCTCATACGTAACAATGTCGACCTCGCCGAGGATTCGAACCTAGCTTGCTAAAAAAAAATGCTTGTAAATCGCGTTATCCCTTGTAAAACGAATGTAAATGTTTTTCAAAGCACAAAAACAAAGCACACTTGCAGCGGAAGACGCACACTGGCTCACGGTAAGGTATACCATTCATTTAATATGATTATTCTATAACAAATGTTAGCTTAAGGTACGTTTGAGTATTTTTATTACGAAGTGTTTAAAATAAGTGTTAAGTGAGAAATATTATTATATTGTAACGGCAAAGCGCCGAGGGAATTCTATTTTGTAAATTGCATTGTTCTCGTCTGACGAGACAGAGCACGTGTGTAGATAGATGCCAGAAAGTACCAGATCAAACTAGGAAGTGCTTTTTCAGGGTTTATTGTTGTGTTAAAAAGCCTAGCTAGTTAGGAGTGTTCTACTAATAGTTACGGCAAAAGAAGTGTACAATTCTTTTGTCTGTGATATGTTTAGGGGTTAATTCATTTTAACGTAGGTTTCATTCCAAGTGTTGGTAACCGCTCAACCTGCCAGCTTCTCAGCTTCGCGCACGCGCACTCTCATGCCTGCCAGCCAACCTTCGGTTCACTCAAAGCGGCAGCCATGTTTTATATCTTTAAGAATTATCTCAACAATTTAAGCAAAGTAACGTAAGTCTCGAAGTTTTAACGTAAATAATATCAATCTCAGTACTAGTATCTATCATTCTGCCAGAGAAATTAATGTAATTCGCCTTCAATAAGAAATTAGAATTTTGTGTGTGTAAATCGCGTTCGCATTTACAAATCAGCTGATTCCCCATCGCTGATAGCACCTGCTCTGCTAGCCCGCTCACCGTTTCACCTAGCATCGCTCACCCGCCTGCTGAGCGAAAGTTTAATTTTACTTCGTACAAAACATAACCTTTTCCATTTACAAATGTTTGCTAACATTTCATCGCTTAAAATCCTTACCATCATTTTCACTTGACACAGGGACCTAGTAAACTTACGTAAAGTTAACGTAAATCTTCAAAGAGTAAATTTCAAGAATTGTAAACGTAAAACCCGTCTTTGTGAAATTCATATTGAAACGCAAATAATTTCATATAAGCGCAAGCCGCTACCATTAACGTAAACATCGTTCACCGCGAGCGCGTTATCATTTTCATAAAACGTATTCAAAAGCAATTCTTTCAGTAAAACGTTAACGTAAGTAAATCATTTAACGCAAGTTGCGTCATATTAAACTAACGTTATTAGTTCAATTAAATACAAGGGAGTTTTTCATATATCATTTTTCACCCTCTCAGAGAGAGAGAGAGAGAGAGAGAGAGAGAGAGAGAGAGAACCCATTATTCACAAGAGTACTACGTCCATTACTTATAGCATGCAGAATTAACATTATTTTAGTCTCTTGTGTCTTTCATTTACACTGAGCGTGATACGTACGCGCATGTGTCCATTGCAGTTTGAAAGCATTTATTTCATTTACCGAGTACTTCAGCGAGGGACTGAGCATTTCTAAAATTACTGTTACCTGTCGTTGCCCGAGTGGTCTTTTCCATTTTTTATCACAAAAGACTTGCGTATACCGCAAGCACAAACCGCACAGTGTGCCACAGCAACCTTCATTACTTCCATCAAGGAAGTCGTTACCAGTTTAGGACTGGCCACCACCAGTGCACGTCAGGTCTTACCATTTTCAGTGCCACTAATTCGTGACACTGTCCATCGACTGGCTGCTGAAGTACTCCCACCTTTTACTTTCTCTCCTCCACCATTACACTCTACCACGAGCAGTGCCATTTCCTTTCAGTATACTTGAGTATACTGCATTTAGTGTCGTCCGACGGGACACACCAGCACGATACCAGTGCTCCAAACAAGGAACGCCTCCTCATAAGTGCCATACCACCTGTACAACCGTACAGGTAGCCATTCTACCTGCGTGTCCGTCCTTACGGAACGCCCTATTCATTAGTGTGTCCATGTACGAGGATCAGTGATCCTTCGGACCACTCTAAGGGAACGCCTCCCGAAGTGCCGCAATACCAGCCCTAAGTGCTGTTAAACCTGCGTGTCCGTACTTACGGAACGCCCAATCCATTATTGTATCTGCTATCCCGGATCAACTAATCAAGGGAACGCCTCCAGAAGTGCTGCAATACCAGCCCTAAGTGCTGTCAAATCTGCGTGTCCGTCCTTACGGAACGCCCAATTAATTAGTGTGTCCGTGGACAAGGGTCAGTGATCCTTCGGAACACTCAACAAGGGAACGCCTCCCGAAGTGCCGCAATACCAGCACTACTAGTGCTGTCCAAAAGGAACGCCTCCTGAAGCGCTGTGCACCTGTACAGACATACAGGTAGCCCTATACCTGCATGTCCGTCCTACGGAACGCCCATTCATTAGAGTATCCACCATTTTGGATCACTCAACCAAGGAACGCCTCCTGAAGTGCCGTGCACCTGTATTGGACCTACAGGTAGCCCATTCCAGCGTCTCCCAAGTGAGGAACGCCCTTAAGTGTGATGGACTCCGCACACTCCATGTGATTGTCTCACCTCCTCAAAAGGTGCCATCCCAGAAGTGCCACTAACTTACGGGACACTTCCCAAGTGCCACAGAGCACCCAGTCTTTTCAGACCTTTTTCTCTACCACGTCGCAGAACACATTTCCAAGTGAGTGCCCCTTTACCCAGTAGGCACTCCCATTTCATTCAGTACCCTTCCTGGCCATTATTTTCAACTCTATCCGAGCCTCTACTACAGCCTAAGGGAAATGTCTTCCCCTGCTTCCCGCGACTTCTTTGCCATAGAGCTAGAGAAGCTAGAGAGAAAGCATGAGCTAGCTCTCAGAGATGACGCAATCTCACGGCAAGTTTCCAAGCTCCAGACCATGAGCTGGACTCCCGGTAAGAGGTGGTTGCGGAGGTTCTGCACCACTTGTTGTGTGCATGGGCATGCTGTGGATTCAGACCAGTGCTCAAGTCGATCTCTACCTTGGGATACGAGCTTCCAGGGTGAACTTCTCCAAGGCTACCATATAGCCCTGCCTGATGAACAGTTCTCCTTACGGCCTATCAGTGGGTACAAGTCATGGCCGACACCGAAGCCCAGGTCTCCCTCATTGCAAGAAAGGCATTGCCTAGGGGTGCCAAAATCCAGACGGACGAAGAAATTCAGTTTGAATGGATTGACGGTCACCTTTATTCTGTTCCTTCGGTCCTTCTGAATGTGGAAATGCCCCTTTTGGACCAGGAGACCAGGGAAACCACCTTGTGCCGCCTGGGCGTAGTGGACCAGTTTCATGATGTTTACCAGGTAATATTGGGCCGAGATCTCCTAAGCCGTATCTCCCCTGGATGCAGCTCCCACTACCAGATGCACCGGATCCTGCAGCATGCCTCATAATCAGTCAGTTTTAGATTCAGAGGCTAGTACCTCCGATGTCCCAGTGTCAGTGCCCAAAGTTCCTGTTAACCCCGGACTTGTTTCCGAGGGTGTTTCGACAGAGGACTCTTAACCTGTGCCAGAGCACACTGCCAGCCTTGGTGACTCCACAGATTCGCAACCTGTGGGGGCATCTCGGCCTTACCGTCCAGTGACACGGAAGAGGTTCTGGAACAAGTTCTGCCGTGACTGTGGCCGCAAGGGTCACATGTCTGCCAATTACGGAGGGTGCGCTAATCACAATATTCCTGCCATCGCAATGGCCGTCACCAATCCTTCTTCACTAGGACCCCCAGCTAAGGGCCCTATAACCGTCGCACCCCTCCAAAGCCATTATCAGCCAAGCCACGTCAGAGTCTACGACGACTCTGGCGCTCAAATCTCCCTAATACGGCAAGATCGAATCCCCCGAGGGGCTAACGTCGATAGACATCAACTGATCACCATTGAAGGTATCAACCATATCAAGCTGATCCTTCCGACCGTACAATTGAGAGTCACCAGACCTCACTTCTCCCTCCAAGGTTGTACCCTTGCAGTTGCAAGCTACATTCCAGGAGGTTATGACCTCCTCCTAGGGCAATACATGAAGTCTTGCTCACCGTTCAAAAAGCCTAGGGGTCCTAACCCCACGTCAAATCACTCCAAAGCAAGGAGTCATCAAAATTCTACTTCCTCCAGGAAGCCACGTCCCACCAACAGTCCTCCTCCGTTTACCAAGGGGAATTGGAGATTGATCATTCACAGTTTCCGGTGCAAGACCTCCGCAACGTACTAGGGCACTCCACGAAATTGGGTTCTAGGGTGCCCTCGCCCGATTAACCAGCAAGCGGACCACTGACCAGTATTCCACAAGGCTTTATCCCTTCAACAAGAAGACAGGAAGCCATCTGTCTCCCATTTCCAACAGGGCACGCTGAGAGGTATTTGCACCTCCGGTACCAGTCACTGGTCCAAGGTCGACCTCAACACTCTGCCCGTGCCACTTTTGGCAGCACTGAAAAGCATTTGCCAAGCTCCGTCCAGCCCTGCACATAGAGCCACCACCGCGAACTTGAAACCCCTCTGCCGCCTGGCCCCGGAGCCTAGCGCCGGTGCCTAACCTATTCAAGGATCCCCTCCTACTGGAGATCCTCCCAACAGGTCCATGGAAGCTTACCGCGCGCCATGGGACAACTCCCTCCAGCCCATAACTTCGTTCTTCGGCCTCCCACTCTGTCCCCGCCCGGAGGATTGAACCTACGGCAGACCTTAACCTTCATTACCTCCTCTGGAAAACCGAGGAACTGCCTGACCAGGAGTCTGCCTGGGAGTTTTCCCTTTCCTTTACGACGGCTGTCGCAGTCAGACCGAAGTGGGGAGGGCCTCCCCTGCAGTTAAAGGTTACACCCTCTATGATGGTTGCTGCAATAACGAACGTAGGGTGTTCCCCTGCAACCCCCTCATGGCTACCACTGGGGGGGGGGGGATCCCTGCTCCTGACGGCGTTTTTCTGGCCCATTGTACCCCAGAGTCGGTGCCTCCGTTCGACTCCTAGGTTCTGGTCATGATCCAGGATCCTGGAGGAAATAAGAAGAAGAAGAAGAAGGGATGTCAAACAAATCATTTAACACACTAACCAAAGAGCCACATGCCTCCCCTTCCTTGACACCTGTGCCCGAGGTAACCAGTGTACGCATTTCAATTGCAGAGTGATCCTGGCCCCTACCTACCCAGAAAGGAAGGTAAGCGCCAGCCTGATCCTCTTGCCAGTAAAACTAACCTCTAACCCTTAAAAGAAATTGTGGGATATCTAACACTCGATGTAAAATGGTCGTAATTGACCTTCATTGCATTTTTCCATCCTGGGCGCTCCACTAACCACTCATCATCCTCCACGCAATCATTACCTCACCTCATTGTTATTTTAACAATTCTGGCGAACCACATTTTTACTGGCTGTGCGTACCACACTCTTGGAATAGATTGGCCGTCTCGAATTAACTTGTCAATGAGTAGGTTTAGGCTCTAAGGAATTTAGTACCAGGGCATTAGATTTAGTAGCAGGTAGAAATTTTCAAGGTAACCTTATCTAGGGGTAGAGTAGTACTGTCATCAATCACAGACAACCCGTAGTTATTACTTAGGCTAGCCTACTAATTACTCCATTAAGTTAGTACCACTTAGCATCTTCCACCTCAAAAAAAAAAAAAAAAAAAAGTAAGTTAGTAGGTCACTGTAGTTAGCTTGTATCGCTGCTCTAAAAACTTCAAGTTAGGAAGTAGGTGAGAACTGGGTAGTCCGAGACTATCATCTTATTTAAGCCGAAAGGCCTTCACGCCCAAAAGGGAGGTGAATTGCCTCCTTAACCAGGGGGAGCTGCTACCGTTTATTGAACTCCTCGTCTACCCAGTAATTAATTCATTATTTTGCTTTTGTAAACGGCAGCCTATAGTCCTCCAAATATTCAGCTGATTTGAGGCGGGAAACCGAAAAACCCACGCCAGCCAGTGATTAGGGAGTTCCTAAGTTGGGGGAAAATAGACTCTTGTCACTTTAAGGAGGGAACGTATCTCAAAGGGAAGGATGTAGGCAGACTGGTACTTCTCCTTGAGGCCTGTATCTTAAGGCTCTTTTTTCCTGTGAACCCTCTGCTGGCTGTCTGTTCTGTTTCCAGGATTGCCCTGGGCTCGTGAGGGGTTAATCTGACTCCCAACAACCCATGAAAAACACCTGGATTCGTCCTCAGTCGACCTGCAGTTTCGTGACCTCTGATGGATTCCAGTCCACCGCCCCCTTCCATTTATGGCTTAATCCATGGCGTTAGTATGGCGCGCCGAAGAGAATCCCAGACCTGAGGACAATTCCAGGCCGCATTTTTCTACAAAGAATCCACTGAACACGACATCCAGGTAACGTCTTGTGAAACAGCATATTGCCAGTCCCTTACATCTAGTGCCTAATTACTCCCCATTTTCCCAACTTCATCAAACCTCTGAACCAAAAAGTAACTCATCCCTTTGTTTTCCTCTCACTGCCTTCATGGGCCGCATGCTTGCCCCCTTGTGTGATCGTCCCAGACAAATGAAGGTCCCATTGCATACCTTAAACCTCAGTGAAAAAAAAACATTAAAGTTCCCTTTCCCCCAGTGTTTAGAGAACTGGAATATCCAAAATTAGTTGCAAGAAATCCCTTTTTTCTTTTATTTTGTTTAATCTGGGAATCCTTTTCCAGAATCCGTGAGTCACGTTGTCAAGTTCTCCTCTGCCCGCAAGTGTTTGCATTAACCCCAAGGATTTCTGAAACCAGATTTACGAATTCCATTTTTGAGCAAGCTATCATCCACTTGAGAAAGATATTATAAGTCCACGTGGGGTGGACCAGTAGCATTTACTTAACCTTGGCTGTTAAGCAGCCCTCTTGTAAAATAAATATAGGCTGTCAAAGTACTAGCTCGAGTTTTCTGACGACCTTTCCTCTGGAGGTAAATTATCACTAAATCGTTTGTTATTCTTCCGGTAAGTTCAAGAAACATTCACTTATTGATTTTCCCGTCAATTATTTCTGTTTACCGTATCACGGAGGCCTCTCCTCAAGGCCGGGCTCATACGGTAACATTAAATACTATATATAATATTCGTATATATATAGCTATATATATATCTTATAGAGAGGATAGAGGAGAAGAGAGAGAGAGATAGAGAGAAAGAGAGAGAGAAGAGAGAGAGAGAGAGAGAGTAAATCTTATCTTAGCACCATATAAGCGACTTATCCTGAATTGAGAGAACAGACGGCATGGGCAACCACATTCTACCACTCCATACAAAAACATTGGTTGTGGGGATTCATCAATCTATATCAAAATGTTTTCTTTCTCTTAAATCCCGGTTGCCTCAAAACAATTGGATTCCATCTACGTTGTAATAACAATACCTACGGAACTATAACCAAAGCAAATCCGGAAGGCAGCCATGGTAGAAATACTACCTCCAACTCTGTGTTGTTGGCTCAGAATTTTTTGTTCTCAAAGGAAATTCATGTTTAACCATAACTCCTGTTTTCCTCGGCGTATTTTCTGCGCTGAAATCATCTTTTCCCAGTAAAAAAAAGGAAATCCATTTGTTGACCATAAAGGTTTGAAGACAGAGAGAATTAAACATAAAGAATACCTCTGCGCAGTTTTGTAGCCATTTTGCTTTTTGATTGATTTTTGCCGTGAATCCTTCTTGTCGTTTTTTTGTTTGTTGCTTACTTCCGCAAATTTTATTTGCCAGTTAATATTTTAGTGCTTTGTGTTAATAGGTCTTTTGATATATTGTTTGGCTTTTACTTCTTGGAGTAATCAGTCCTATCCCTTTGTTAGTAGGCCAACTTTTGCAGTGTAACATACCCACCGCCATTTGTCAATTCGCCATTTCATCCGTAATGGTCATCAAAAGTATTATTATAATTTTGGGTTAACATAATCTACTAAACTCAACTAAATTCTGAGCTCTCTCTCTCTCTCTCGGTCTCTCCTCCTAATCTTCTCATCTCTTCATTCGCTCTCTTTCTTCATTAAGCAGGGATTCTAGTACAAAGCTATTCTGTTTTTATTGGCTTATATTCTGAGGACGGTTACTTCAGGAAAACTTTTTCCATCATAAAGATATAAATTTATTATAGTAAGGCTGAAAAGTAATACAGCGAATTATGAATACCCACATTAGAATGACCTGACTTTGGCCATTGTAATCACTCGTTAAATACAGTTTGATGATCTAGATCGCTAATAAAAGAATATGATATATGCCTGCTCATTTTATAACTTCACCACCTCCTGATTTCCAAGAAGAAGAAATTAATCCAAGCCAAATAATTCTAAAACAATAATTTATGATTATGCAGTAAAAAATCAATATATATATATTAGATATATATATATAATAGATATATATATATATAATATATCTATATAATAATATATACATATATATAAGTTATCTAATATAATAATATAGGATATATTCTATATATTATATATATGTATATATATCTATATTAATATATAACATATCTAATAGTTATATATTCTTATTATATATATAATCCTTATATTATTATACTATATATATATATCATCTATATATTACTTAGATACATATATATATATATATCATTAAATATATTATCTATATTATATGACTATATTATAGATCTATATTCCATCTATATATATATATATAGATATAATATATCTATATTCTCTAATATATAGATATATATATAATCTGATATACATATATAATATCTCTATATAATTATATATATATAGATTAATATCGATATTACATATATTATTATAGATCATAGATAGATATTATCTTATAAGTATAGATAAATATCTATATATATAATATAATTATAATCTATCTACTTAATTCATGTATATCTCATTATTATATATCTATCTCTATTCTATTTTATGCCTAGATCACTATATATCTATATCTATTATCTCTATCTCTATATATCTCTATATATCTAATCATCTTCATATATTCTATCTCTACGTATTCTATGTATATGCTCTTATATTCTCTAATATAATAGATAATCTACTTATATATATATCTATTATATTATCTTTACCTATATATAGCTAATATGTATCTCTATTCTCTATCTATCTCTATATATCTTATATGACTTATATATCTTATATCTCTATAATAATATCTCTCTATCCATTACTATAATAGGATCTCTCTATATAGATATCTATCCATCTATATATCTATATATAATATATCTATAAATATATATTAATATATATCTATATAATATCTATATTAATAAATTAGTAATATTATACATATAACTATATATACTAATATATAATATATCTATAATCTCGATATATATCTATCTGACTATATATATTATATATATATACTATATATATTATATATACTTAATATCTTATATATAGATATTCCTATATGGTCTATATATCTTATCCATAGAAACTCTATAGGCCTATATATAAAGGCATAGATATATATCTATCCTATATATAATATAATATATAATAATCCTAATTGTATAGATCTATATATATATATGATATCTAATATATAGGATACTAATATATCTATATAATATATATCCTATTATAATCTATATAATATATATATATATATTATACCTATATATACTATACCATATATACCAAAACACATTGTTAGCACCATATGGCACTTTATCCAGAAAGGTTGCACACACCTTAAATTGAGAGACGCTTACGGAAGGGCAACAAATCGAACCACTCCTACCATAAAACATTGTTTTGGGATTCATTTCAATCCATGGCAAACGTTTCTTTCTCTAAATCCGCTTTGCTCACAATTGGAATTCCCATCTACGTTTGTAATAACAATGCTACGGGAACTTATAACAAAGCAATCCGCAGGAATAGCACATTTGTACAAATACGCCCAACTCTGTTGTTGGCTCAGCGTTTTCGTTCTCAAAGGAAATTCGTGCTTACCAGAACTCCTGTTTCCTCAGCGTATTTCTGCGCTGAAATCATCTTTTTAAAGAAATCCATTGTTGACCTTATAGGTTGAGGACAGAGAGATTACATAAAGATACTCTGCAGTTTGTAGCATTTTGCTTTTTGTTTGATTTTGCCGAATCCTTCTAGTAGTTTTTTGTTTGTTGTTTACTTCCCGAATTTTATTTGCGTAATATTTAGCTTTGTGTTATGGTCTTTTGTTATATTCTTTGATTGTTGCTTCTTGGTAATCAGTCCTTGCTCTTGTTATTAGCGAATTTTACAGTGTACATACACCGCCATTTCATTCGCCATTTTATTCGTAAGGTCATCAAAAGGGCCATTATAATTTTGGGTTAAGATAATCTACTAAACGAACTAAATCTGAGCTCTCTCTCTCTCTCTCTCTCTCTCTCTCTCTCTCTCTCTTCATTAAGCAGGGATCTAGTACAAAGCTATCTCTTATTGGCTTATATTCGTGAGTAGGTACTCAGGACTTTTTTTTCATATAAAGATATAAGTTATTATAGTAAGGTTGAAATAATACAGAGCATTATAAATACCATAAGAATGACCTAACTTGACCATTTTAAACATTCGCTGAATATAGTTGATGATCTAGATCACTATGAAAACAAAAGATATATGCTGCTCATTGCATATTATCACATCTTATTACTCGAAAAAAACATTCATGCAAATAATTCTAAAAATAATGATTTTATTCTTCCCAGTTCCGGAACTTTTTTCTTCAGTGCGATACTAAATGCCATCAAAGACATTTATTTATGTATGAGGAAAACGTAGAAAAATAAATTTCTGTTTGTGTAATAAAATCAAGCGAACAAGGCCGGTCACTTTTGTACTTAACGCATAATGACTCCTTGAAGACATACAGGTGAGCAAATCATTCAGTAAGTGAATCTATATAGAATATATCATCATTATCATCATTGTCGCTTCTCAACACAATCCTACTGAAAGGTCAAGATAACAACCAACTAATTTACCAAGTAGCTCATTACGTTCAACCCCTTTCTGCACCTTTCCGGACCCCAAGTGTATACTTAGTAGTGGTAAAGTGGCTCTTGGTTTGAAAATAGCGACCTACCAGGATCTTCAACGAAATATTCGGGAAAGTTTACGCCTTTGAATATGTGATTCTCTTTCATCTACCTGAATATGCAGATCTTCCGCATTGACGCATTTTCTGCATGCGATGTAGTCACAACATTGCTCTGTTCAACTGAAGCCTCAAAGATTTATGCGAAGATGCATCGCCTTACTACATTTGAAAAGTCTCTTTATATTTAACCAAATTAATAATACATAGAAAAAAATAATTGTTTCGAAGTTAAAAAAAAAGTTTTCAGATGTTTAAACTTTCTGAAATAAAATATAAAACCCGATAGAAAACGTCCCAGATTCTGCTTGAATCATTTCCGACCTTTCACTACATTGTTCAAAATGTCACGACGCCAACGGAGATCAACTGGTTACTTTCTTTTACAAACTCCCAAAAACAACTCTGACCTCAGATGTTTTGGTTTAGTGAGAAAAGAAAGCGGCTTTACTTGTTGTCAGGGGGATTTTGGTTTTTAGGACGAATTAAAGATTAATCTTAATGCTGGAATTAAAACGCGTGACTGATCACCCTTGCAAAGCGATGGAAGTCACAAAGAGAAATACATGAATTATTTCCTGTGACTGTCCATACTCTCTCTCTCTCTCTCTCTCTCTCTCTCTCTCTCTCTCTCTCTCTCTCTTTTCTGTGATACAAAGCGAAATATGTTTGTGTTTTATTGATTCATATTCACATAATGGTCTCGTTGACAAGGAATATATTTCGAATTTGATACTGTCAAAGAAATTTAGAATTTAAATTAGTACCCTTTTATGTCTTCAGGGATACAAATCCATAATGTACAGAGTATAACCGGTTACATTATCTCCCAGCATCATAACCGCACCTCGCTTATTTCTTCGGTATTTACAAAGAGAGAGAGAGAGAGAGAGAGAGAGAGAGAGAGAGAGAGAGAGAGAAAATGTTACTTTTCCTCTAGCTTTTTATTGCGTTACAACGTTAAATCCACTTCGAAAAACAAATTTAAAGGATAAATTTAGATAAATTTAGCATCTCAAAACCATCAAAGGTAAAAGCACAAATATTTACAATACAAGCAACTCAATATCCACTACTGACTTACACTGAGGTCTGCAAAATAAAAGCTAAAATAAAAAGAAAGTATTGGGCAAACATTGCTTTGTTTACATGTTCACATCAAACCTGCCTCTTTGTTTGGAAGCGAGAGAAGAAGAAACCTTTTTCAAAACAACATCAGTATGTGCGGTGTATTGTGGTTCTGGCTGATACGATATTCATGAACGTAACGCTGACACAGTTCTCGCAACACTTCACGGGGTCACAGTGACGAATGAAATGTTTATGCAGATGCAAATGTGACATCTCTCTCTCTCTCTCTCTCTTCTCTCTCTCTCTCTCTCTTGTATTAGTAAAGATACAGGAAATTTCGTGGTGTCTGCTAGGATTTCTTCTATATTCCGATGATATTCTTCGGTCTGGATAAGTACGAAGGCGGCAGTCTTGTCCGCCCTACGTTCAGTGACATCCTCTCGTTTCCTTAACTGCTTGGCTGCTTCCCTCAGGTCACGGGTGATGATACTGCTGCGGTAGTCTCCACGGTCTGTGAGGGCCTCGGCAAGCAAAAGTGGTTGAAGGGCGTCAGTCGTCCGTAGGTTCCCAAGGTCTTCTTGCTTTTGGATGCCATCGAGGAGATATTCAATTTCTAGTCGTTTATCCATCGGCCTCTGCTGTGTGATCAAGTGGCAGTTAAGGACCATCCGTAGGATCTTTTCTTCTGGTGTAGGGACATGGTTGGTGAGGTTGATGTACTCTTCACACCCTTGTGGGAGGCGTATCTTGCCCCCGTTGAGGGCGACGAGCTTTTTAGTTACTGTCCTTTTTTTCTTTTCAGCATCTTTCTCTCCCAAGCAATGAAGGCAATCGGCGATGTCGTTGCGTTGCCCACGTTCTTGGAGGGTTGTGTCTGCGAGGCACGGGGTGGTGGTGGTGGTGGGGGTGGTGGGGGCGGGGGGGGGGGGGGGGGGGGTGGGGGGGGGGGGGGGGGGGGGGGGGGGCGCTCTGCTACAGGGTCTCTGCGACGGCGGAGGATTTCCCATTCGGAATATAGGCTGTCCTTCTCCTCGACGAGTGTGGCCTTCTCTTGTTCTTTGGCAGACAATTGTCGCTGCAACAGGGTCCTCCTGAAGCTCCTCGGGCCTGGTTCTCGCTGGGCGGTAGGGTCATGTAGCGAACTGGAACGAACGGCCCAGGTCCTTGTCGACAACGGACACACTAATCGTGCCGTTGATACTGTGATAGCAAAGTTGAAGATTGGTACCTCCAGGAACCCCGCCCCGACATCTCAGAGCCCATCAAGCTTTTTTACAAAGGGCACTTTCACCGAAGGTATAAAGAGGACGAGCAAGCCGTCAAGACCATCATAGAGAGAAACATCACCCCCTACCAATCAGGACAAGACCATTAATTTAATAATATATTATAACACGAAGAAGATAAGCAGACTGGTGATGAGGAACAACCCAGCGGCCCCCCTGCAGAATCCCTTGAAGAAGACGAGCGTGGTCTACCGATACACGTGCCCCGTCCGAGGATGCCTTGGCAAATACATAGGCATGCCCACCATGCGACTCTCCAAGAGAATATCCTGCCACGCCCAAGAGGGAGCCATTTATAATCACGCCAGGACTGCCCATAACGTCAGAATAAAAAGGAGCGATATTGTACCTAATATCGAAATAATTGACCAAACCACCGATCCCCGACATTTACGAATCCTGGAAGCCCTCCATATAGGAAGGGAGAAACCTAACTTGAACATTACCCAAGAAACGTTTCTCCTCCCTACCGCCGCCCGAAGATCAGCAGCGAACGACCACCCAAATATCCAGGAGCACCAGCGGGATGATAGGATTCCTACCGCAGGTAGGACTCCTGACATTCATTCCCCGATACACTACTCGAGCGCTCGCACGGCTTCATCCCTGCAACCATCGACTTCGCCCCAGACCGGCTCGACCAATGAGAACGCAGCTCTAGGATTAGAGCCGATATAAATATCGGCATGCAGACACCATCTCTTCACTTCTATTATTATTGTTATTATTATTATTATTATTATTATTATTATTATTATTATTATTATTATTATTATTATTATTCAGAAAATGATCCCTATTCATATGTAACAAACCCACATGGAATACTGGCTTGAAATGCAAGCTTCCAGTGAATATGGCGTTCGTTACAAACAAGTAACAGAGGATAAGAGAAATACGGAAAGAAGAGATGATATTGGAAAAGTATAGAAAAAAAACTAACTGATATATTCTATATATATATTATATATTACTATATAGATATATATATATATATATATATATATATAAGCGTACATAAGGAATACACTCTGATCACTGAATTGGCATACTAGATTGCCAATGAGGAAAGGAGAGAAAAGGCTGTATTTGGAAATATAAATGAAAGTGAACAAATACAGAATTATCGTGAGATAGTGTAATGAACACGAGAGAGAGAGAGAGAGAGAGAGAGGAGAGAGAAACAGAGAGAGAGAGAGAAGAGAGAGAGAGAGAGAGAGAGAGAGAGAGAGCGCATTGATTCGTCGAGAAGACTTTCAAAGTTTGTGTCGCACTCCAATTAGAAAGAAACTTTTGCTCAAGCAGAGATAGAAGCTCGCGGAAGGGAGAAAAAAGGCCTCTGTTACGACAGTTTCTCAACTGTGTTCACTCTCTCTCTCTCTCTCTCTCTCTCTCTCTCTCTTCTCTCTACTCTCTCTCTTCTCATCTTTCTCTCTATTCTATGGGTAGGATAGATACGTGTTAGTGAAAGTTGAACAGAATTCGTTTAAAGAAATTATATAAAATTATCTGTGAATAAATAAATGCAAATATAACATTTTGTTCTGGTAAATAAATAACTATGTAGTTTCAATGACTTAAATGTATAAATTTATAGCACATGCTAAAAGTGGATGTGTGTGTGGTGTGTGAGTGTGTGTGTGTGTGTGAGTGTGTGTGTGTAAACACTAGGATATATACGTTAGCCAGTAAACTCCCTGACTCTTAGTCTTCTAATTTTAAATGCAGACGCTAGGGAAAAAGAGATTCAACAATATTTCTGGCGGAAATTCTCGAAATAGCGAGACCTCTTTTAAAAACATCGACACAATTCTCGTATTCATGAGACGGGCGAGGAATCCAGGATTATACCAATTCTCTCGCTGTCAGTTTCCTACAATATTTGGCGATCCAGAATAATTATTTGTAGGAAAGGTGAATGTTTTTTTTAAACAAATAACTAGTTTAAAAAATATCCCACACTTGTCAAACTTATGTTTTATTCTTCATTGATCAATTGCTTCTATGGTGTGATAAATTCTTTAAACGAAGATGCAGTGCAATGATGCCCTAATTCAATTCTGCTTGTGCTGTATAATATACTGACATTTTTTATCTATTTGTCTTATTTATTTGTTAAATTATTTTTCCTTCTAATGATTGATCTCTTCTGTATTTCCTAATATCTCCTGTTACTTCTCTCAAATGTGCACCATATTCTTTAGAAGCTTTAATTTCAAATCGATGGCTCCCTTGGGCTTATTCCGGAGATATAGGGTTTAAAGTAATAAAACAAATAAAGGTTACCACGACTTGGAGAGCCACATAATTTTCATTGTAACCACTACGAAGGCCAAAGTGTGGGAATCAGCGCGTAGATATCTCGGCAGCGTTATTTACCCAGCTGATGAGAAGGATTCGAAGCAAACACTAATGCGATATTCAGGTCATAATAATACGCCCAGAGTTCAGGGATCAGGATTTCCATACCTTCACTTTAGTAGGAAATGTTTATATTCCTCTCTTGTTTCCTCTGTAGGTCCTGCGCATTCTGTTTACAGGGCCATAGTGATAGGAGGGAATGTTTGCTATTTTGCAGCTTATTTTATTGGGTTGGGTGTTTTGGGGAGTGGGTATTATTTAGGCTGAAATTCAGGACAACCCGATGAGTATGCAACTAAAAAATGTGCGTTAGATTTGTTTTTTCTCTTTATTGATACTTGTAACAATTACTGAACAATTGTACTTTTACCAGTATCCCTTGAAAGCTTTTTAATGTGGGGAAGGGGTTATTCTCTTGCTAGAAATTAAGGACAACTCATTGAGTGGAAAACTCATTAAAGTATGCATAAATATAGTTGATTTTCCTCTAATTATTGTCAATTGCAATAAAATCATTACTGAGTTATTGAATCGTCACCAATATTCTTAATACGAAGTTTTTTCTTTTTTCTTCTTTTTTATCTGGGGGGGGGGGGGGGGGGGCAGGGGGGGGGGGGCGCGTGGTTCTTTTCGTGCATGATTCCGGACAACTCGATGAGTATAAAAATGAAGACTGTGCATAATTAGAGCTACTTTTCTTCTTCTCTATTGTTAATTGCAATGAGATATTTACTGAATAACTGTATTGCCACTCGTATTCCTGATACAAATCCATGTATCTGGTAGACTTACAGTGTTTCTATTTATTTTTAGTGACATTTGTAATGATGTTATTATAGAATAATTGCATTGCCACCATATGCCTATTACAATATCCATATTTCCAGTAGGATAACAGTACTTTTTTTGACATTTGTAATGAGATGATAACGACATAAATGAACGAAATGAAATGACAAATGAAGAGTCCTGAAGCCGAGGGTAAATAATGCGGAGATTAATGAACAGAGACCAATGAATTCTTTACATCACAGAAGCTCTCACGTCGAGAATAGTCTAAATAATAGATATGAAACCAAACAGTGAATATTATTAAATATTAAAATGAAGAACTCATATTTAAATTCGGCATGTTTCCTCTATCATAATATGATGTATACCCTTTTAATATGACAGGTTCTGCAGCGTAATAAAATAAAAAGGCTAGCATATAGATTTGGTTATTTTTACAATATGATAACTGTTTTTATGCTTTAGATCTAATAAGATTGTGTTGTAATTTTGCTTAAAAAAGTATTCCTGATATCAAGAACATGAACGAAAGGGAGAGTGTAACAATTCAGTAAATGATGAAAAAAGAGATGTGTTTTTATTGGCCTTCGTCTATTGCATTTTACTGGTGATTAACATTATATTTTTACTTTGTTCTGTTAGTAATCTTCTGTATTTTTATTTTTTCCTCCTGGTTTTTCATTACAGAAACTGCATTGATTCCCAGGCCTAGAGGCCTGTAAACATACTTGAACATCTGTGCACTGAACCTAGAGCGAGACTTTTAATTAAATGATGAAGTTAGTTTATTACACAAAAAACGGTAAGCGCTGTGCACTGTTTCTCTGAAAACATAGCTATGCAGTTTTCTGAATGGAGTGTTGTATTACTGTCAGAGGCACAATGAATATAAAGTCCCTCATTGTCTGAGAGGTAACTCTGTTCTTAAAAACGCTGTTTGTTCATCTCTTAAGAGATTGTTAGAATGATTGTTTATCCTAACATATAATAGCCTGCTTTACATATCATTCTCGAACATAGTTAAAACAATTCCCGTTTTGTACGAAGTTGAAAAAAGCAATACACAAGTACGAAACTCACCATAATGAACACTCAATAGCTGTAACATTCATTCCTTTTCATGGCACTAATCCAAGCACCCATTCGATTCAGAAACAGGTTTACGATAAATGGAAGAATCATTAAGTGTAGTTACACTTTGAATGCTCTCTGTGGAAGGGGATATAATCCAGCCTAGTGAATGATGACCCGAACTTTAATGAACGATGCAAATCCTGATCTACTGGTACACGGGCGAAACGGGATCCCCTCTTCAAAAAGCGGAAAGGATTGCACTCTGTTAGAGGCCTTTCACGATGTGCATTGGTTAGTTTTGAACGGGTGTTTTGAATGCCTTTTAAATGTGTGATTGATGTCGGGGCTTAAATACTCGTCCGAGCAAACAGTTTGTTATTTTATTTTATTTATTTTATTTTATTTATGTATTTATTTATTTATTTATTTATTTATTTATTTATTTATTTATTTATTTTTTTTTTTTGCTTTTGAGGGAGGGGACTGTTTCTGTTGATCCATTTGTGATTAGGATTACTGACAGAAATCATTGTTTCTTTATTTTTCGTTTAAAATCTGTGAATGAAAAAGCTGAGCGCATTGATTACAAAATCGTATGGGTTACTTACCGCTGTTATAATGATAGTCATCTCAGCTAGAAATATGTTCCTGTATGTTTTATTACTATGTATCCGCCAGTGTGTGTGTGTACGGGTTACTTATTTGTTTTTCCTTAATGAAAGTATATCCGTTGCAATTTCTTAGATATGAGTTTATCCTTTGCTGATGCTGATGAATATTTTGATTATAGCAAACGATGAATCCAGGAAGTTAGAATAGATAGAAGCTTGAAGATAAAGGGTAAATAAATTGTAGAAAGAGAGAGAGAGAGAGAGAGAGAGAGATTCTGAAATTAACGAGTATGAATTGCAAATGGACAACAACGTTTTTGCTTTATCATCATACTTTTTCCCTTGCTTAGATATTATACAAGAGAGAGAGAGAGAGAGAGAGAGAGAGAGAGATGAACGATTTTTGCTCATTACTGCTCAACGAGGATGATGGATTTCAATGTCTCTGATTGTTGCCAAATGCATTTTAAATCTCACGTAATCTCCCGGGAGCATTATGACTGATTAATCTCCCACCTAATGAAGCTGATGCTTGCTGGGGAAAGAATTATGGAAATTTTTTTCTTAATAAGCTGGTTTTTACTATGATGAAGGGGATACGAAGAAATAATTCAACTAACAGCCAGAAATTAACATGAATTCGTCATGAATGATACATGAACAGATATTTTCCATATCAGGATGACTTAAAAATTTTAACGAATTCAAATCTTGATTTCAGGCTGATTCATCTCTATAGAATTACATCACATTTCTGATAGTCTGTACGCAAAGGTTACTACGATTTTTAGGCTAATTAGAAGAGCTTAACATTTTCCACTACATTGATAACATCACAGCTATTCATTAAAAGTTTTCCATTTGATCTGAAATAACAACAAAACGAATGACTTCAATAAATGATAGTAACCTAATGGAAGGTTTTTTCAGCCCCATTTCTGGGTGGGTAAGGAAGACTTTTGAACCAAGTAAAAAAAAAAAAAAAAAAAAAAAAAAAAGTGAAAGCAAAATTGCGAAAAGCTGAAAGGGATGAAAGTGGATATAGATATAAAAAAATACGAACGGGGGAAATGAAAACAGAATTAGTGAGGGAGGGAAATTCTCGAATGAAAGAGGAAATAGCTCAGAGCGATGTGAAATACGTTTTTGAATATATATTTAGAATTCAAGGTGTCTTTGTGTTCTTGCTTTTAAAATAATAATTAAGCAAAGCGAACCTTTCGTGATTTTCGTTTCATCTAAAGAAATTATTTAATCACTTTGTATAATTCACTGTTTAGGGAGAAGCGGCTAATTATTGACCATTTCTTCTTTTTGTCTTAAATGAGCTGTGACAGATATTAAAGATTTATGAACCATAAGAGGAAAAACTTTAATAAGAATGATAACTATAATAAAACTTATAAATTGAGTATTAAATTCTATATTGAGTTGCATAATTTCATAATCAACTGCCAAGTTCTTTTCCTCTTCTTATGCCACAAATCGAAGGCCTCATGACGGCAATTCAATGAAGCCTATCCATGAATTCCCAGGCAAGTAATCAATTTCAGCCATTGCAGTTCTTTAATTTAAGCCTCTCTCCGCACTAATGACTATAGCAGATTTATTAAAATACAGTATGAAAGGAAAACATTAATTCACTTACAATACATTCAAGTAATTACTAATAATAATTCATTATTTGCATAAAGCTGGTTTCTGACCGTGATGTAACAATGTAACTAATTATATACCGCATGAAAACATGAAACATTATTTCGGTTTCATCGACAGAGATTGAGAGAAATGATTCAATTATTCACGAAGCTTTTGAAATAGCTGCCTGGGGAGGCCTTTCACCACGGTAGTGAATTGTGCCTTTTTCAATAATTGTCAGCTGGAAATTATGAAATTATTCTATTCTCTTCTCTCTCTATCTCATTATATCTAGCTGTGAATAATAACTGCCCCTCTCAAAGCCAACCGTTGTCAATAAATTCCCCTTAAGTGTTTCTGGTGTGACAACAAATTTGAGGCAATTAATCTAACATCTGTGGGAGTAATCAAGACTTGTTATTAGCAAATGGTGGATTGTGTTAATATATTTAGCGTCAATTACGTGGAGTGATGATTGATTTTCATAGACATCCCAGAGTCCGTCGTTTCCAATCATGTATGAAACAATTGTCCTGTCGCACACAGCATAGTAGTTATGCTATTTTCATGTTGATAATGGCCCATCATGGGTCATGAATATCAATAACAGTGCCAATCGTGCTTGTTTTTGGGCGTTGCTAAGTGATATATCTCCTAATTTATTGTTCTTTGGTTGATGTAGTGGGAAGCGGTTTATGCCCCAGGGGTTCATGAAACATTTTAATATATTCAATGATTAAATGCAAATGAACTTCACGGAAACGAAACATAATATTTCCCTCGAATAATCTTTCACAAATATAAACATTAGAAAAAAAAAGCATTACGATAAATGAAAGAAAACTATTCTTAAAGGAATATTTAAAACAGAACAAATAAATTATCAACTCCTGAAACAGAGTATTTCAAGGTTTGTAATCAGTCAAACATAAATTAGGTGTTGTCCACCAAATGATAAATGATGTACTTAGTCAGTCAACATTACAAGTCTATATAGCTAAATAGATATCTAGAAAGCTATTCCTATAGTCTGCAATAACTTTAGCCATGTCATGCTTAAGTAAATATAATCAAATTATTTATAGCCTTTTTGGAGTGATACCGATTGATAGATAGATAGATAGATAGATAGAGAGAGAGAGAGAGAGAGAGAGAGAGAGAGAGAGAGAGAGAGAGAGAGGACGATGCACTTACTATATATGAAAATTTGTATAAATGGCATACTTTCCAAAACTAGTTTGCGTTGTTATTTCATATAAATATTCATAACATTTCATTTTTACAGGCAATATTCATGCTTTCAGACGTAATATTATTTTTATGAAGGCAGGACTGTGAGTAATTTCTAAACGTAACTAGCCTGAAGGGATCAAATAAGATTATTGCCATTGTAATTGTTGAATGAAATTTGACATTTCAAGTAGAAACTATGCAGTGTTTCTCACGTACTCACGAGAAAGAATAATAATAAAAAAGGTAAACTATTAAACTTGGAAACAGGAATAAAATTAAAACTCGAGGGCGGAAGATCAAAGTGAAATGTAAATTTCAACTCATCTCTTTTTCTTTACAAGAACGTCAAACGTTGATGCACATTGTAAACTTTTCCTAATTGGTGACTGAAGGAGTCTGCGATTTCCGAGGTGGGTTTAATGAAGAGTGAATTCCTTCGTTTGGAGAGACATTCCCACCGGACGTCTCCCAAGAAACTCAGTTTGTCCCTTAGAATAAATTTATTCAATCTCTTCAGAGCTGCTTTCAATTCCAGTGGAAACGTCCTCACTCGGCAAACTGAGTTTGGTGTTTGTCTAATTACTATTTATTTTATTAGTATCTTATTCTGGTTGTTTGTTGTCTGTATGGATATCAACATCTTAAATCGTTCTTAGTATCTGAATGCACTAACATCTGCATGCACATCTAGATCTGAAATGCAGGTTCTGATATATCAATTTCTGAATTTATTTTGTTTCTTCTAATAACTTCATTGTTTTTTTTCATTAATATTCCCCTGAATGAAATCACCTGAAGTAATGAGTAAAGTTACAATAGAAATGTGAGTATAATGAATACGTTCTTGTTTAAAACTATCCTTTATATTTTATGAGCATGCTATAAACTTATGTCATGTTGAGTGGATTCTTATCTTATCAAATATAGAATATGTACGTAAATAATTCAAAATTGTTAAATATTCGGACGTTCTTGATGATCTCAGAACCTTAATTGTACCCAAAATATGTCAATATATCAACTGACAATATTGCTTATTCAGATATCGGCGTCCGTTGATCATTTAATTTTATTTCCTTCATCAATGAATTATATTGAATGAACACTCTTTATCCAAGAATTTAAATGGTATAACGTTTAAGCCTCGGTTGACTCTTCCTCCAGGATTGTCTTTGTACCCGCCTTAACTATCAAATTGATAATTGTTATGACTAAATGCATATTTTGAATTTAAAGATATATAAGTTTCAGAAGCTATTTAGCACTGTCTCATAGATTCAAAGCGATATAGCTTTGTGTTCGAAGAACACATTTGCTCGTCAGTGTTTGATTTTGTTCTGATATATCCAATAAAGTTCCTGTTTTGTTCGTCACACGTCTGTCCTAGGAATTTCCTTACGTGTTTATTCCCATCAATGGTTTCTAGAACAGTACCTTTGTGAGTAAATAAAATTTTCTTTGCTGAATTTTTTATAAGTAATCTACTGAAATACACACACACACACACACACACACACACACACACATATATATATATATATATATCTATATATATATATTATATATATATATATAATATATATATATAGAGGATCCACACGTACCCTTCTCCTTATGGTGTTTTGGTAAGACTTCATCACAGCAAGAAAAACCACCTGCTGCCCATTTCCAAAATACTGAAACACAGCCCACGTTTGCTAAATGAAATTGGAATCGCATTTGCATTGGGATAGAGTGGCGACCGGATAAGACGTGGGAAGTGGTTAATTCAATCACCTGACGGCGGACGCGTGTTTGGCTGATGGGGAAGAGAGAGCAGACCCTTTTTGGAAATAGAAGGTCCATGCGGTGTTTCCGAATCACTCTTCGAAAAGAGAAGGTGCCTACAAAAGATGCCTTTCGTATTTAGTAAACCATTAAAATTATACATTTTCTCTATTTTATATTTAATACCCTATCTCCTGTTATATTATTTCATATACATTGGTTAAGAGGATTAACAAAGGAAATGTAATTATAACAAATAAATAAACTTATGTTTAAGACTAGATTTTACCTGTGTGATAATACTAGGCGAAGAATCGAGGCTTTTAAAAGTCAATTAATTTGTAAGATAAAATACTAGAAAGAAATCAAGAATTACTTTCTTGTACTAATAACTTGTAAAATTCATTTACTTCTGTACCTTAAGATTCTGTTCTTAATCATAAATTTATTTATTAGTTGTACTTATATTTTTTTTAATAAATTGGTAATTATTTCCCGTTTTAACTGTTACTTCTACAAGAATTTTATAGTCATCAGGATGTTACTAATCCATGTGTCAAAATATAGTACAACAGGTAACAGTCGCTGTAACATGAAATATTGAAAAACATACAAGTCTGATGGTTTTCAAAACTAATGATTAAACACTGATGTATTAGAAACAAATCAACGATTTATGAGCATACGAGTATATCCACGACCCCTCTACGGCATTTATTTAACCAAATGCACAAACTAATATCAAGTCAATTGAAATTTCTTATCAAAACTTTGATTAAAAGACTCTCTCTCTCTCTCTCTCTCTCTCTCTCTCTCTCTCTCTCTCTCTCTCTCTCTCTCTCCAGAAAACCACCATAACATTCAGTTCAGCATCAAGAAGCATGATATGATTCTCACCATTTTAATTCCTAATTAACTAATTTATTCCCTGGCTATCCTCCCAAAGCTTCGTTGTATTCCAGTATGTGACGGGTTAGCAGAATTATCCTGCATTTTAATTATGCTTATTGCATAAAATGTGCGATAGAGACTGCTCTTTACCGAATCTATACGTTCTTGCTTACAACTCTTGGTAAGCTGCTACGGCAGAGTGTGATATTTTCCAGCATCAGGTTTAATACTCTCCTCTTTCCTAGAGGTTTTA
>NC_087200.1:215115356-215127856 GCF_015104395.2 Macrobrachium nipponense
TTCCTCGCCGAATGAAATCCACTTTTCCGTGGGATCTAGGACTCGACAAATGTCCCAAAAAATCCAGGACCAAAATACGTTTCCATAGCCATAGCTATGACAATCTATACGCGTTTTCCTTAGCCCTAGAAAAGGAAAAAATAATATATAAAATTCATTAAATATATATTTCATTATATTGTCCATTCAACGAATCTCTCAACCATTTAGCTGTCATTAATTGGATGACAACAAACCTTTCTTAGAGTGTATAGAGGTGGTCACATACTCATCAGAGAGAGAGAGAGAGAGAGAGAGAGAGAGATGATAAGCTCCAGCAAAATCCAGTTGATATATATTATATGATATTTATTTTACGAATGATATGGAACAGATTAATGCAAGGGTCGCGAAAATATGATCTGATTGGGCAATTGGGGATTGGTCCGGTCTGTTTGATGTCAGCTTTCCATGAATTTATACAGATTTGCTGTCGTAGGTTACCAGATCTTAAATCGATCTTATTTTTTGGCAAAATTAATTAAAGTGATATTTAGTCCAGTGTAAAAAAGTCACATCAAAACGTTAATTTGGAAACAGAAACAATAAGTTTATTCAAATATATCCACTCTCTCTCTCTCTCTCCTCTCTCTCTCTCTCTCTCTCTCATCTCTCTCTCTCTCTCTCGTCATCATTTGAGAAACAAATATGAAGAACACTGCTTAATTACTGTTTGCAACATAATTTTCAAAGTAATTATACTTTGATTTAATTTCTGATTTGTCGTCCTACTTCCCAGAGAGAGAGAGAGAGAGAGAGAGAGAGAGAGAGAGAGAGAGAGAGAGAGAGAGATAACTTGTTTTGTTGTAGCGAAAATCTGCAAATAAAATTACATTGCAATTCAAGTAACATTCGGTTAAATGTCTGATAATAGCACACGTGATTAGTACAACGGCCAAAAGAAAGTCGAAAGACCCTTCTGGAAAATTACACCCTGATATTCTCTAACTGATTTATAGTCCTCTTTGTTAGGTATCAAAGACCAATGAAAATCAAAGGTAATGCAAATGATGATTTAGTAAGCAGAATCCATATCTCAGGTACCCTATGAATTGTGATGCTATTCCTTTTTCTCAGTCATTCATGAGTCTTTTCTAGTTTTCTCTTCTGCCGTTACATTTAGATCTGCTTTAAATAGATGTTTCATTGATCTTTAAAATATCACATATTTTTGTCGCAAGAAATTGTTCGATTTTATCATGTACTTAAAGATATTTCTAGACCTCATCAAATAAAGAGCAATTCTTAGCAGCCTGTTCTCTTCTGTGGTGACGAATTTATTGTGTGATCTTGAAGTGAAAAGGCATTACATACTGTTTTGTTCTATAGTATTCCTTCTCTCACTCATTCATGACTATCTTTCACTCCTTAGCTCTCCTTCACCTTAAACCTTAGGGCTTATTGGGTTCTCATATATTGAAAAAAATGGAATAAATCACTGCACGATCCTATTTGCCTAAATACTCAACTGGAAGGTCATCAGCAAATTGGCTTTTGAACTTAACCCATTATTTAACTACTCGTTCAATCTTCTTACTGAATACATAAACACACACACACACAACACTCACCAACCCTCCATCCCACATACACAAACAAACATACACATACACGGGAAAACATCTATCGTTCTAACTAATGTTTGTATAAGTAGAGAGAGAGAGAGAGAGAGAGAGAGAGAGAGAGAGAGAGAGAGAGAGAGAGAGAGAAGTCATATTTTCTGTCCTTCCGTCGGGTCCGCATTATAGTATGTCTTCTACTTCAGTTTTATCTTTTTATGCTAATATGTCCAAAACATCATTATTTACCTGCTGACATTATTAAATAATCTTCGTAAGCTGGTTAAGTTCTCATTATATTGGCTAAAGAACAGATGTTAAAAGTCAGAGCAATACCTAATTACCCTTCATTCAGTGCTGTACCTAAATAGCTAGACAGATTTAATTAGGAAAATCAAGGCTGAAAAGTTCTGAAACTCTGACCCTTCTCCAACGTAAAGAACTAGAGAGGAGTTCGTATCAGTTCCCCCTTTCCGCATCTATTAAGTACCTTTCCGAGAAGCAGAGAAGATCGATTTATCTCTCCTGGTTTCTTCGAGGTCTGATAAATAATTAGCCGCAGTCAGATCCTAGGGGCATTAAGCGGCGTTAATTTGGAAATTCATATTCCAGCCCAGTGAAGGCATTTCCTTGCCCATCTTCGATTTAAACTTGCCAAATATTTCTGAGGCGGTGAATTCTCACGTTTCTCTGGTGAATATGGAGCCTTTATTGTCCTTCACTGTCTCCTGATTTGGTCTAATCTCTCTCTGCTAAATATTTTACTAATAAATGTATAACTGACTGAAAATGAATGATGTAAAATATAACAAAATAGACACTTGAAGGTTATCCTCATGTAGAATTAACCAAATCAATAACAATTATAACGATTATATTCTCAAAATTATTATCTACGGAATAACCTTCGAGTAAATAAAAAAAAAAAAAAATTATAATTTTTGTATTTTATTCTTCGCTTCACGAGGACAATTCCTGGCACTGACAAGGGCAAAGTTAATGAGCTAAACTGCTGGTTATACTTGTTACGGAATTTGCTTTCTTAATAACGAGGGATTTCCTAACTTTTTATTTTGGTTTGGGGAAAATTGTTTCATAATGAGGGATTATTATTATTATTATTGATTATTATTATTATTATTATTATTATTATTATTGCTCTATCACAGTCCTCCAATTCGACTGGGTGTTATTTATAGTGTGGGGCTTCCGGGTTGCATCCTGCCTCCTTAGGAGTCCATCACTTTTCTTACTATGTGTGCCGTTTCTAGGATCACACTCTTTTGCATGAGTCCTGGAGCTACTTCAGCCTCTAGTTTTCTAGATTCCTTTTCAGGGATCTTGGGATCGTGCCTAGTGCTCCTATGATTATGGGTACGATTTCCACTGGCATATCCCATATCTTCTTATTTCTATTTTCAGATCTTGATACTTATCCATTTTTTCCCTCTCTTTCTCTTCAACTCTGGTGTCCCATGGTATTGCGACATCAATGAGTGATACTTTCTTCTTGACTTTGTCAATCAACGTCACGTCTGGTCTATTTGCACGTATCACCCTATCCGTTTCTGATACCATAGTCCCAGAGGATCTTTGCCTGATCGTTTTCTATCACTCCTTCAGGTTGGTGCTCGTACCACTTATTACTGCAAGGTAGCTGATGTTTCTTGCACAGGCTCCACGTGGAGGGCTTTTGCTACTGAATCATGCCTCTTTTTGTACTGGTTCTGTGCAAGTGCCGGGCATTCACTTGCTATGTGGTTTTATGGTTTCATTTTTCGTATTGTACTTCTACATATGGGAGAGATGTTATTTCCGTCTATCATACTTTGAACATATCTGGTTCTTAGGGCCTGATCTTGTGCCGCTGTTATCATTCCTTCAGTTTCCTTCTTTTAGCTCTCCCCTCTGTAGCCATTGCCAATTGTCATCGCTGGCTAGTTCTTTAGTCTGTCTATGTATTGTCCGTGCATTGGTTTGTGTGCCAGTCCTCTGTTCTTTCTGTCTTTCTCCTGTCTCTGTATATTTGGGTGGGTCTTCATCTACTTTTATTAGTCCTTCTTCCCATGCACTCTTTAGCCACTCGTCTTCACTGGTTTTCAGATATTGCCCCAGTGCTCTGTTTTCGATGTTGACGCAGTCCTCTATACTTAGTAGTCCTCTCCCTCCTTCCTTTCGTGTTATGTATAGTCTGTCCGTATTTGTGCTCTTGGGTGTAGTGCTTTGTGTATTGTCATTTGTTTCCTGGTTTTCTGATCTATGCTGCGGAGTTCTGCCTTCGTCCATTCCACTATTCCTGCGCTGTATCTGATTACTGGCACTGCCCATGTGTTTATGGCTTTTATCATATTTCCGGCGTTGAGTTTTGACTTGAGTATCGCCTTGAGTCTCTGCCACATATTCTTTCCTGATCGATCGTCCTTCATCTCTTGGTGTTTTATATCTCCCTCCTTCCATTATTCCCAGGTATTTGTATCCTGTCTCATCTATGTGTTTGATGTTGCTCCCATCTGGTAGCTTTAGACAACTAAAAACATTTCTCGATTATTATACTCTATTATTATTATTATTATTATTATTATTATTATTATTTATTATTATTATTATTATTGATTATTATTATTATTATTGCAGGAATTTACCCAATGATTATGAAGCTCATATAATCAATCTCCAGTGACATTCGTTTATTCACAGAATTATTCGGACACCAACTAACTATAAACTCAGAATTGACGCCATATGTAGAATATCCAGCATTTCTAGAATCATGAGTGTTTTCGGGGAACAATGCTAAGCTAATGTTAAAACATCCCTTGAATGTTGGAAAAGAAATGTAGGAATTTATGACTGGAATTTATTACGGAAATTTTATGATCTGTGCAGCTTACGTAGGTGCGGATTCCGCTTAGTAACTCATTTATGTCATGCATTGCATCATTGTGAAGACCTTTCTGCAAAGGCAAGGGATTTAATAGCTTTTTAGTTTAGAAGTACGTGGTTAATGACTATGAAGTATTCTAGGGAGTTCGAGAAATGTTTTTTTTTTTAGTTGTCCTTAAATAAGAAGATAATAGTTGTTTAATTATATATATACATATATATGATAACTATATGTATAAGTTATATATATAGTAATATATATATATATATATATATATATATATATATATATATATATATATATATGTATATATATATATATATATATATATATATATATATATATATATATATATATATATATATTTATATATATATAAAGAGAGAGAGAGAGAGAGAGAGAGAGAGAGAGAGAGAGAGAGAGATATTTTACATTCTAAAAAGATACCATCATCACTTAAAGATGGCATATAAAGAAATATGTGACAAAATAATCTTAAGAGAAGAATATCTGGAAATTATTTAGTGTTTCTTGATGTTTTTACTCGTCAATATTATTAAAATTATATGTAATGTAAGTATGTCTGTAAATAAGAATAAACTGCCATTCAGTACCCATTGTATGTGGCAATATTCTTCAATTTTCCAGAGATAGAGTTTTCATGAATTTGTACAAACAAATATAAAATTCTGTTCCCTTCAATCACACCGATTTAATTTAAAAAGCACGAAGAATTTCAGATTTCACACCTCGACCCAAAAGGCTGTTCTAATATAGCATGACATTTACCAGTATCCGATGAAACGCTTCAATTATGGAGCAGCAGTGGCAGACAAAGACAGATGTCATACAAAAATAAAAATGATCATCTGGGGAATATGTGTGTGCGTGTGTGGGCTTAAAATTCCAGTGGTAACATTTATTATTTCCTTTCCAATTCCAGAAATATATATTCCAAGTCGCCAGAGGTTCTGTCATGAATACTAGATGGGGTTGTCTGGGGTTCGCAGAAGTCGAGAATCAGTAGCTGACACTGGAGGGATCAAGGGATTTCAGGGGCTGGTGGTAGTGGGTGGCGGGGGGAGACCGCGTGTGTTGGTGGGGGTGGGGGACCTAATACAATACAAGATCTGTAAGTCTAATTAACTGAGGGAATAAAGGTTAGAATAAATTATTCATTCAATAACGACTGAAAAATAGTTTGCGATGTATTCAATAATTTAATAAACTAAATACAGAAAATAAGAAATATTTAGATTTTTCATTAGGTGCAAGTTATAATACTGTGTCTGTGTCTCTGTCTGTGTGCAGACTTCCATGCTTATATGATTTGCCTCTATTTTTATTATTATTATTATTATTATTATTATTATTATATTATTATTATTATTATTATTATTATTACTATTATTATTATACTGGTGCATCATGCTGCTTTATTAAAATATACAGATATATTTTTCATTCATGCTCAACATAAATCAGTATTTCCACATAATCCAAGTACTGTTGATTTTGTTAATTCATTTTTAAAATTAATGTCTTATATTCAAAATACTTGTGATACGAAGCAGATAACTGAAAAGGGACCTAATGATGAAATCTACCTGTTTTAATTTGTATAATGGTAAACTTCATTAAAAAAATATTGTCATTTTCAGAATAGGATGAGCAAGGACTAAGTTGAACACGATTAAACTATTATTCTAATTTACTTTTTGTTTATTTTCTGTTTTTTACAAACATCATAGTAGCTTTTTAATCTGCAAAGGAAAACGCAATTTCATGATTGACTACTCACAACAAAAAACTTACAAGTTCGTCCATGATAAGGTGTCGGGCTATCCGTAACTTTCCGATACTACTAACGTCCAAGGAATACAGCAATTTTTAGGCTTGTGAGTGGTTAATATTATCGCCGCCGACCCGCTTCCCGCCGCCGCCGCCGCGTTACTTCCGCGCTTTTATACGCAACTACTCAATCATAGCCGCCTCCCCCTAACCGATTTATTAAAAAAAGGGGCGTTCGTTTAGCGTGTAGATTCATTATGGTCGAAATTCATCAACAGGCGTTAGATTTAAATGAAAATATGCTGTGAACTGTTGTAGTTTTCCTATCTTGCAAATTTCATGACTTCGGTAAGGAATTTTTCATAGCAACAGACGCCTAAGACCTAGGAACGTAGGTGGGTCTTGCATTCAACAAATATGATAAAACAGTTTTTTCCCTATTAGCTTTTTATTCATCGTTTAAACTGAGACCTCCGAAAGTAAATATGCAAGTAATAGACAAGGAAGGGCTCTCTATGTTAATTCACTCGTGCATTTTAAATTATATATACGGTTATCCAGTCAAGGTTCTCACTGATCATAAGCCCCTAACGACTTCTTTAAAGGCTTTAGTCACAGCCACTAAGCGAACTGGTGGAACACATGATCCATCCAGGACTTTGGCTCGCGAGAGGATCGGGGTATTTATCGGGAAAGCAAATATCATTGCTGAACGCATTATCAGCAAACCCCTTCTTCATCTTGTACCGAGCCATGCTGAATTAATAGATATCTCAACTCCACCGCCCATATTGTTGGAAAATATAATCTGAAAGGAAGATATGGGCTGGAGTGCCTGAACTGATTACAGACGCGGAACAAAGAAAAGATCCGCAAAATAGAAAAAATATTATTTGCGTTTAAACGGAAACCGAAGGGAAAGGAAGACATAAAGTATAAGCAGGCGAATTATACCATAAAGGATAATATCCTGTGTTCAGATCGGAGTTGACGAGGAAAAACCACAACCCACACAGCAGTTGAATAACAACCAGGTGGTGGTACCTATATAACTCATTACCCACTGTCTTTAAAATGGTTGCATGAAAATCACTGCGCATGGACACCGGGTTATTCCTTAATTGTCACAGGAAAGCCCAAATCCTATTTTATTGGAATACGGATGCTTACAGATATAAATAAAGCACATAGCAATTGTCGCCACTTTGTCAAGAATACAAGGGCACACGAAGACACCTGTCAGCCTAGGGGATTTACCCGTGCCAAATCAAACCTTGAAAGAGTTAATTACATTTAGATTATTAACAGATTTTACGAGTCAGACAGGAGGAAATAAGCACCTGCCAGTAATTATAGATGCTTGACTCGGATATTACAGAAACGTATCAGCGCTTAAAAAACAACCGCGGTTTCGAGTGAGCTAGGAAGTTTTACGAGGTGCTACATTGTAAAACATGGGAATTCCACACATATTATCATCAGACTCGGGCGGGGGGAGTTCAATAATCATTTCCTTAACTCCTTGTGGAATTCCTTGTATAAAGAAAATCAATACCATTTTTGGAAAATCCTATCACCCAGAGTCTAATGGGCTAGTGGGAAAGGGCAAATCGTAAGGGTTACCTTAGGGGGGGGCAGGACCCCAGACTGGAGGACATTGCCATACCTGCAGTACTAAGCACACTTAATCACTCGTATCATGTGTCTATTAAAATGACACCGCACGAGGCACTGTACGGTATCCCGCGCTAGAAAGCCTTTCCAACATCCTAAGCCTACAATAGTTTATCAAAACCCTTAAAGGATGTAGGGATATGCAAGCATAAGTCGATAAAATATTACTTCGTAAGAATCTAGAAAGAAGCACAAATGAATAATGAAAAAAAACATCATGATAAAATAGCTAAGCCAACTAAGCATATGCCGTGGGGCATCAGGTATACATACAAGTATACGTACGTAAAGGTTTAAATATAAACTGACCACATACAGGTGTGAATCGGCCCGTTTAACATTTAGAACAATTTAACGGCCAATAGATTTAGGGTCAAAAATGGATCCAAAACCCACTGATGTCGAGAATAGTTCCATTGGCCACATATCAGAATCTAAAGAAAGGTAGACTGGGAGTGAGGGAAAAATGGTTTTATTTATGAAACTTGTATAAAATTATATATATATCTATTAAGTCATATTTGTATGTAAAACCTATTCTTTTACGACGAGTTATTACATATGTTTTATCATTGCAGGTCTTCAAAATGAATCTGTTATTGTTAGGCAGTTATAGTGTATTCAGACATCTTTGTTTATGGAAAGAGCGCTAGGACGAAAGGAAATAGAATTTAATTCACTGGCTCGATTATGAGAGAATAGATGATGTATTCATCGTGTCAAGTAATATTGTATAGAAGTAGATATGGCCACGCAATATTTTCGCCTGAAGATGACGTCCTTACTTAAAGAATGACCTGGATGAGGTTTGCTATATTCGCTTAAGGAAATGCACGAACGTAATTTTCATGCTAACCAGAGATTCGCTAGTCAAACACTAAGCGTCGCGGAAATGTGTCTTATGACATACAAATTAAAACCGCCGAGGCAGAGGAACTTGCTCGTGTGAACCTGCTGATGGCGTCGTGCGGCCACAATACTCTCGTAACGCCGCAACCCGCTTATTCTGGGCTGGATGAACATCTTAGGATCAGTTGCGCAGCTAGGCTTAGGGAATTTTCAAATACGCCTTAAGATAAATAATCAAAATTAAAGGATTGAGTTTTGCAACACAAAACCGAATTAGCTTGTCCGAAACTCGCAGCCAGTATCTTCAATCAATCAAATAATGAGTAATCGTAAATGACCATCCAAATAATATCGATCAGGTCATGGAAGTTCACCATTGGCTGGCTTACCATAGCTTACTATAGTTCGAAAATAGATCATATCCGTGTGAAAATATCACATTTTATTTAGAAGTCAAAAGAATACGTAGAAGCGATTACGTTAGCGACAAAAAAAAAAGGGGTGGTTGTCTCCTACCCACCTCATGCCTATTAAAGATCTGACGTTAACTTTGGGAAAACGGACGGTTGAGAAACTAGGTTATATTCCTTTATTAGACGACCCATAAAGTAGAGTTCTATTATTAGCTCTAATATCATGTCAGCGTTGAAAATTTAATAGAAATTATGATCACAAACCTTTTGCTTCTTTCCGATGCTGCAATTCATGACAAAATAGCACCCGTTTCCTTACTTTCCAATGACGAATAACTCAAGCCCAGGTAATATCCAATTTGATCGGGGCAGTGTACTGATTTCTTCTGATAGGAAATCAATTTACAGTCATTAAAAGACTTAGATATAAATACTCACTGTTCAGAAGCCATGAATATAACATGGTACAGCTGACTCTTTTGAATTCTATCCTATAGCAACGGGATTCATGTGAGTTAGGCATAGTGCTAACACGGACTCTCCTATCTCATACAATCGAAGTTGTCTGGGGAAAAACTTATCACTTTTACGGTAATAAATTCAATTTACAGGATGAATAATGGTTCCTCGGATCCGTTTACGATAAAGCGGATTCCGGACGTAGTGTGTCCAGATGGGACCACCGCCATGCCCCTATCTTTGTAAGCAAAGCCGATGGTTGTACGGGGACATCTACAACACACCGTCAGAGGGAGGTCAACACAAATACGTTGAGAAGGCGTATTTTGCGAACTACACTTGGGCATCTACAATCATCCCATCACTACCTACTCCCATACAACGCGCGGGTGGCTCATCGTTGACGCCAACTGGCTGAGAGGACCCCCACCGCGTCATCGATATGCAGGTGGAGAAAATCTTCGCTACTACATTCAGCTGACGTGTTCAGCGTGACGGCATAATTGGTTATCGCGGTCAAATCTTTGCTTGGCGAGGCTGAGGCGTAAAACAGAAGGATCTCCAAGGACACGTATTGGCCCGTCTAGATGACGTCAACCCGTTTTAAACTCAAGTCGTTGAGTTTAGGGCCGCCTGAACGGCCACTTCAGTTTTGTCTATGTGCCTAAGGGAATTGTCGGAATTGTGTTGTGTGTGAAAAGCGTCGTATGGTGGCAAAAAATGTAGGACAAGAAATACTCACGACTTTGCATTTGAACAGTTAAAGTATCTCCGGGCACTAATAAAATATTATAGCCCAATATTCTAACATTAATATACTCTAAAGGTTATTTTTCGGGCACCAATAAAATATCATCAGCCCTATATATTGCATTTGTGCACAATTTACACAGTTATACTATCTATACCATGGTACAATTATATTTATCCTATTACAAAGAGTGACAAGTACTCTTTAACAAGTTATCCTGATCATGCTATAAATATATGCAGTAACCAATTATTCTTAATCAGGTTACCTATTATCATATCAATCATGTATGCATTGTTAATCTTTTGATTTTTCCTTTGATTATTTTTTGGGCGCGTACTAATCACTATTATTACCAAACATGGCTCTAGATTTTCAATGCATTATTCTTTATTTATGAAATATGTCAAAAGGGTATGTAACAGAACCTTTTTATGCATGTAATCAACTTATTTTGTTTATACCTAGGCTATGGTTACGAGCACGCTCCTAAAGAAACAATGTTTAAAGTAATTTTTTTTTATTCAAGGATTGAATAGGTAAGCAGTCCGAGCTAAACTGTTATAATAATACATTATTCAGATTTAAAGTATCTGTAAAATAAAAACCAATGGACTGAGGTCATTGCATTAGGAGGGTTCCTACGTGACCAAAGCAGATCTAGATTACGCTATGCGCTTGTCTGCAGTAGCCTGGTTAGCTCTGAGCGTTGTCACATTTATATTAATGATAACTTTGCACAAACAAACTTCCATGGGAAGCAGTTGACCGGTTAACCCTACGCCGGAAACTTGTAACTTCCGAGCCGGCGGGACTACGTATGTTTTATATGAATCGCTGAGAGATAAGCCACTGGTTCCGCTATCGAAGGGATGCTTTAGAATGGGCAGTTCCGTGCCAACCTTCAAAAAACATATCGGTCTCCCGACCGAGCAGCTGCATCTCTAGTATGGAGTACAGGAAATCAAAGTGTTATATCTGTTCAACTGATCTGTTTGAATCCTCTCTTAGTTTTAAGAGACCACTCTATAAGATATCCCAAGGAAGATGGGGGGAACCAGAAATACTTACGAGATGACAGTCGTAAGGAAGCGAAAACAAAAAAAAAGTCTTCGCAAAGGAAGGTGGACTTAGACTCACACACCACAACCGGACAATTCCAAAAACCCCCGAGAAATACTTAATTTCAAAGGAATCTCCCCTAAACTCAAAGTGAAATCCATGTATGTAACAGTCAGCCCATACATAAGAAAACATTATACGGAAAACCATTCCAATTATATGCAAAGTGTTCCTACCATTTAATTAAACTCTTTTGTTAATATTTGGCTAGCCATTCTATATTGCAGCAAGCAATAATGCTGATAACAGAGCCTAAATAGATTGTCACACTCATTTGATCACGAAACATATACAGTAATAGTTACTGAATGTTTCGAGGATCCAATAGTGATTTGAGCTTTTATCATTACATACCTACATACATACATACACACACACACGCACACACAACACACACACACACACACACACCCCACATATATATATATATATATATATATGTATTTATATACGATATATATATATCTATATATATATATATATATTAAGATATTAATATATATATATAAAATTATGTATGAGTATGTGTAATAATAATAAGTACGTGCATTTTGTGCGTGTGTATCACCTTTATGCAAATATACGTGCATTCACGCATCGTACCTACATTTCATGGAAAACATTAAAAAGCTGTTTGTTGTGTGCCATTTTGTTTAAAAAAGTGGTTGAAACTATGACACCATGGAAAACTCTGCAAACACCCTTCAGAAATGCTTATACAGTGGCACCACTAAGATGCACTGACGGCTCTTTACCCCACTGAGGGTTGCTGCTTTGATAATTCAGAAGATGACATATTCCCTTTGATTAGAGAAAGTCCCAATAAGAAGTGGAGAGCAGCCATTAAAACTGAAGGCCAGAATCCAGCAGAATCGGATTTTGAATTATATCAACGCCGCGCCGATAAGTGAATGATTGCAATTATCTAGTTAATATAACAGAATAGAGATTACAAGGCT
>NC_087200.1:215132856-215142856 GCF_015104395.2 Macrobrachium nipponense
GGGAGATAGCATATGTATGACCAGGTCTACGAATATAACACAATAAAAATGCAATAATAGGATAATCAAGACATTGTACATGGGGTAAACCGCTCTTGTTTTGATACTGGAGAAAAAAATGAGCGTCAATAATGTAAATTAAGCAATCATTGCATCATATGTTAATTGATATATGAATACATACTTTACAATAGTAATGATTTAGAGATAGGCACTGTGATACCATTGAATCGAGTCAGTTACCTGTATTGGTTATGCCAAAGGAAGAAAAATTTTTTGGTTTTTCGAAAAAGATGTGAACTCGTTTTGATAATCGTGCATAATTCATTATAAAAGAATTAATAAACTATGCAATGTTTTATATTTTTTGCCTCCCCCAAAAACTTTATAAGTCAACATCCCAAAATAATTTAAGTTCCTTTGACATAGTAAAAAAGGAGTGTCTATATTAATTTCTTAAAATCATTCATTAGTGTTTTGAGATTTCAGTTTGAAATAAGTGGCAATATTTTGCTTATCTCTTTCTATTGGTTTTGGAGAGAGAGAGAGAGAGAGAGAGACGAGAGAGAGAGAAAGAGAGAGGACTATCTATGCTCTAAGTATGAATTTCTTCAGTTTAATCTATTTCTTTAGCCAGAAGCTAAACTCCATGAAAACAAACATCATTTCTGGCGCACTTACGAAGGCAAAAATGTCATTGAACACTTTCGAATCACATTGAAAAAAACGAAAAAAAAAAACCAAAGGTAATAAAAAAAAACGAAAAAAGCGAACACTGATGAACTTCAACTTTTATTCGGGGGAAAGAGGGAAATCAAACAAAATAGCGTGGGAAAAAAGAAAATGAAAAGAGTCAACGCTCGAGTCAAATGCGTATTTCTTAAGGGTTTGATATCGCCAATGAGTTCATATTCTCCTCCTCTCTCTCTCTCTCTCTCTCTCTTCCTTTCTTGATCAATTACTCCATCAAAAAATTAAGATGTTAGAATGAATGAATGAATATATCGAAACACATAAACGAAATAGATTGGTTGTATGCTCCTATTAACTAACTACACTGTTAGTGGCCATAAAATAACCACCCGCCCCCGAACCTCCGGCCCCTCCCCCTCTCTATCTCGTTGTTACCCAAATACTAGACGGGTATGGTTCCTTAATAGCCAAATTCCATGGCAACAGGGTTTGATTTTATGAAGTCTAGGGAGACGAGAGAGAGAGAGAGAGAGAGATGAGAGGAGAGAGAGAGAGAGCCATGTACCGGACTCTCTTTACAGAGCAGTAGTGAAGTCATTTATCGAAAGAACTGGTGGCATAATAGCATTGGAGGCTGGGCTTATCCGAAAATTACCAAGTGGCAGCAGCAGAGCGTAAAGCATAAAGTTTTTTTCAATTAATCACAGAACGAGGTTTTCCAAATGTGAAACAAACGACGTACGGCACTCTTGCGCAACTCCCTTGCTACGCTACTATTTCAATTCTCTTTTTATTCATGAACTTATTGGGTTACATGTAAAATGATTAGATTCCTTTAAGGAGAAAACAAACCAGTTATTTCAGATAAGTTACTTTCTATTTGTTGTGCGTATAATTGCTAGTGTTCTGAATAATCGAATGAAATAAATACAAACTGAAGACGAATCTCTGGGGTGGTATTCAGCCAACAAAAAAGGGCGGAAGACCTCACGGGAACATTATTGTACTTTAATTGCATCACTCGAAAGTTTCTCGGCGTAATGATAACTTATCATAATTTATTCCCCCAGGCAGAATAAAGTCGATCTATTAGGATGAAATTGTAGGGGCAATAATTTCGATGGCCTCAATTTGTATTTCATTACGTTTATAGAACAGATATATCTAAGATATAGATACCGCTTCGGTCTAGGACTATAGTGCATAATTACTGTCAAATATATCTACGAGTAATTTGCAGTTTATAGGCCTATATTGCAATTGAGTTTTAATTGCCATTATTTAATGAAGGGGACATTTACCTCATGTGATGTATTTTATGGTAAAGATCCTTTTGTCGTATTATTAATTATTAGGACTTAACTTATGTTTGAGTAAAATAAAGAGAAAACATTAATTTGTTCTTATGCATTATTTTATTAGGAACAAATTAATGTACGTACGTTCTAAATGAGCGTTAACAAAGGGAGAGGTCAGGTTTTCTATTCCCCACCCCACCCGATCTCTCTCTCTCTCTCTCTCCTCTCTCTCTCTCTCCTCTCTCTCTCTCTGTCTAGTTCATCACTGACTGCTTAAAATTTTCAGAATCATTATAATTTTAAGGGCACATGTACAGAAACGTTCAGCCTACTTCGCAGGATTTTGAATTTCTGTTGAGAGAGACAGACAGAGAGAGACGATGAGAGAGAGGGGAGGAGAGAGAGAGGAGAGAGAGAGATCGATATGAATAGAATTTCTCATATCACACAGGTTCGATGACCATTCTAGTCAAAGAGAGAGAGAGAGAGAGAGGAGAGAGAGAGAGAGAGAAGAGAGACGGAAGAGAGAGAGAGGTCACTACCAGACTAAAAAAAAGCTTCGGCACGTTAGAAACTTTTACATTTTGCTGGCCAGCCCGCGTTCGTGGAGCATGTTGACATGAAGTTTCAATCGTTTCAATCGCTGTGGGGTTGGGGGATGGGGGTGTGTGGAAGGGGAAAGGAGGAGGAGGAAAGGGAAGGGAGGAGCCAATGCTATAAATGTTCCCACGCGAAAAAAGATGGGTTAGGGATTTTAAGAAAATTCTATCGTCTATATTTTGGTAATATTCTTTCCACGGTAATATTATATATATATAAATATATATAATATATATATATATATATATATAATATATATATATATTATATATATATATATATATATAAATATATATATGTATATATATATATAAATATATATATATATGTATATATAGATATATATATAATATATAATATATATATATATATAGATATATATAACATACATATATAAATATATATATATCTAATATATTATATATATATATATATATATATTTTATATATATAGTAAAGTTAACCTCTAAACAACGAAACAGACCTATTGTTACTTAAATGTATTGCTTGTACGTACCACCACTCAGCCGCGAGAATCAGAGATGAGAGAGAGGATTGGTAAAGCACAATGTTCGCTTCGCTTTTCTTATGAAATGAAATGAAAGAAGGACCATAAACTTCCTTTATTCCTTAAGGTGAAGAGGAACGTGGCTGCTTTCGTAATGCAGTTATCAAGAGAAATGGAGGAAGGGCAAGTTATATAGTATATAAGTAAAACTTGGGAGATATTCTTATTATGACGGGTATTTTGATTGCGATTGTTGTCATATATATATATTATATATATATATATATATATATATACATAATATATATATATTATAATATATATATTATAATATAAAGCATTACATATAGAGAGAGAGAGAGAGATGAGAGAGATCGACAAACAATAAGCAACCAAAATACGTCATCAGAATAGAATATCTCCCAAATTTTACTTATATACTATATAAATGTCTTCCCAGGGCGAACTCGGAAAAACAGAGGTATCATCAAAAATCTTTCCCTTGATAATTGCATTAGAAAGAAGCCCACGTTCTCTTCACTTTTGGGGAAACAAAGGAAGGTGATGTCTTCTTCATTTAATTTTTATAGGAATGCGCACAGTGTGATTAGACCAAATCCCGGATTCTCTCGGAAATGAGTGGGTTGGACTTGGATAGCCACATATTAAGTAAATGGTTCTGTTTTCGTTCTAGAGGGAAAATTTTATATATATTAATATATATATATATAGATATATATATATATATATATAATTATATGATATATATAATACATATATATATATATATATATATATATATAATATATATATATATATATCATACGATATATATTACATATCTATATATATATATTCGACTATAGTATAAATATATACCTATTTACCGTGGAAAGAATATTAACAAAATATGTATTGATACATTTCTTTAAATCCCTACCCATACTTTCGCATAAGAACATTTTAAAGCATTTACTCCATTATACTTCCTCCTTCTCCGCCCACCACCCCACAGCGATTGAAAACCTTCTGTCAAACATTGCTCCACAGGGTGGCCAAGCAAAATGTAAAAGTTCCTTAAACATGTTGAAGCTCTTATAGTCTGTCAAATCTGACTGAACTCTCTCTCTCTCTCTCTAATCAACAGAATTCAATCCTGACGAAAAAGGCTACGTTCTCTACACGTGGCCCTTAAAATTATTATGATTCTGAAAATGTAAACAGCTAGTTAGTTGTACCTATAACCGCTAAAGATGGACGTAAGGGAGAGAGAGAAGAGAAGAGAGAGACGAGGAGAGAGAGAGGAGAAAAGGGGTTGTGTGGTAATAGAAAAAACTTTACCCCCCCTCCTTTCTTTTTCCCTCCCCCTATGTTAACCTAATTTAGAACGGTCTTCCCTTAATTGGTTTAAATAAAAAAACTGAATAAGAACATTATGCTTTCTCTTATATTTTACTAACATAAATTAGTCTAATAATCATAAGACGAAAAAAAGATCTTTGCCCGTAAAGTACAAAACATAGGGAATATAACGTATATATATATATATATATATTATAGTATATATATATACATATATATATAACATATCATATATATATATATATATACGTATATATCCCTATGTTATGTACTTTACGGCAAAGGATCTTTTTTTTCGTCTATGATTATTAGACTTAATTTAGGTTAGTAAAATATAAGAGAAAGCATAATGTTCTTAGTCAGGTTTTTTTATTATGAAACCAATTAATGAAGACCGTTCTAAATGAGGTAAAAACATAGGAAAGTTTCTATACCACCAAAACCCCCTTCTCTCTCTCTCTCCTCTCTCTCTCTCTCTCTCTCTTCTCTCTCTCTCGCATCTTTGCGTGTTATATGGTACAACCAACCTAACTGTTACATTTTCAGGAATCATAATAATTTTTAAGGGCACGTGTATGAGAACGAGCCTTTTTCGTCAGGATTGAATTTCTGTTGAGAGAGAGAGAGAGAGAGAGTTCAGTCATGACAGACTATAATAGCTTCAACATGTTAAGGAACTTTTACATTTTGCTTGGCCACCCTGTGGAGCATTGTTGACAGAAGGTTCAATCGCTGTGGGGTGGTGGGGCGGAGAAGGAGGAAGTATAATGGAGGAGTAATGCTTTAAAATGTTCTATGCGAAAAGATGGGTATGGATTTTAAAGAAAATGTATCATACATATTTTGTTAATATTCTTTCCACGGTAATATGTATATATTATATACTATAGTCGAATATATATATATATATATATATATATATATATATATATATATATATATATATATATATATATATATAGATGTATATATATATATACATATATATATATATATATATATATATATATATATATATATATATATATATATATATATATATATATATATATATATATATATATAAAATTTCCCTCTAGAACGAAAACAGAACCATTTTACTTAATATATTGCTATCAAGTCCAACCCACTCATGTCCGCGAGAATCAGGGATTGGTCAATCACAACGGGCGCATTCCTATAAAATTAAATGAAGAAGACATAAACTTCCTTTGTTTCCCCAAAGTGAAGAAGAACGTGGCTTCTTTCGTAATGCAATTATCAAGGGAAGATTTGATGATACTCCTGTTTTTCCGAGTTCCCCTGGGGAAGACATTTATATAGTATATAAGTAAATTTGGGAGATATTTCTATTCTGATGACGTATTTTGGTTGCTATTGTTGTCATCTCTCTCTCTCTCTCTCTCTCTCTCGTATGTATGCATTTATATATATATATATATATATATATATATATATATATATATATATATATATATATATATATATATATATATATATATATATGACAACATAGCAATCAAATACGTCATCAGAATAGAATATCTCCCCAAATTTTATTTTCTTATATACTATATAAATGTCTTCCCCACTTTCTCTTGATAACTGCATTACGAAAGAAGCCACGTTCCTCTTCACTTTTAGGAATGAAAGGAAGTTTATGTCTTCTTATTTCATTTTCATAGGAAAGCGACCAGTGTGATTGACCAATCTCTGATTCTCGCGGGCATGAGTGGGTTGGACGTACAAGCAATACATTAAGTAAAATAGGTCTGGTTTCGTTTTGTTTTAGAGGTGAACTTATATATATATATATATATATATATATATATATATATATATATATATATATATATATATATATATATATGTATGTATATATATATATATATATATATATATATATATATATATATATATATATATATATACTATATATATATATATATTCTGGGTTAATGAAATGAAATGAAAAATGTCGATAAGAGACATTTGTAAAAAGGCAGAATAAGCAACTTAGAACAAACAGAAGCTATCATCGATGAAAGAGAAAAAAAAATTTTTGTGTATACACCTTTCAATATTGCATGTTTCCCTTTCGAATAAAAAAGAAATTAATTATTTTAGAAGCTTCAGACACTTTCCCATGTTCCTCCTCTCTCTCTCTCTCTCTCTCTCTCTCTCTCTCTCTCTCTCTCTCTCTCTCTCATTTTCACTTTCTAATTGAGAAAGCAAATGGTTTCTGGAGGCTCTGAAGACTCTATCCCAATTCATACATTTATAATAAATTGCTCTCTCTCTCTCTCTCTCTCTCTCTCTCTCTCTCTCTCTCTCTCTCTCTCTCTCTCTCTCTCTGAACCATTGCATTCTACTAACAATAAATTAACATCACAAAATTAAACAACCTTTCTCTGAATTTAATTAAACTTTTTACCCTCTTTAAGAATAAATCACTTGTTTAAACAACCTTTTTTTCTCTCTCTCTCCAGTGATATACGTAAGCGTGGTGTTCCGGGTCAAAGTTTACAAGAGTTAATCTTTTTCGAAAAATAGAGACGTGAAATGAAAGCGAAAATAGAACCTCTCTCTCTCTCTCTCTCTCTCTCTCTCTCTCTCTCTCTCTGTTCCTTTTGATGCTCCACTCTCAAAAATTAACATTCTGAAAAAAAAAAAAAAAAAACATTTACACAGAGTTCATCTGTATATTATAACGGATTTCAGTTCCGGTTTTTTTTTTTTGTGTGTTTTTTTTTTATTTATTGGTTGAAATCAGCGCAGTTTCTATTTCCCCTATCATTTGGATATCTTTTTAAATGTTTTACCCATTTTGTTTATGATTTATTTACTGTAATACCAAAGATTTTATTTATTGTTTTATTTTTGCGGAAACTAAACCTACAAGTTAGGATATGCAAATTCATGGGTTTGGCAGAGACTTCATAAGTGCTGTAATTAATATCAATAGCAAAAAAAAAAAAAAAAAAAAAAAAAAAAATGAAATGAGATAAGATGCCATTATAAGTGCCATAGTTAATCTTATTATGAATCCTTTTCCTAAATAGATAGGCGAATGGAATGAATGAAATGCCATCATACGTGGCATAGGTAATATTAATAAAAACAATTTTCCTAAATAAAATAAGATTAAAATGAGATAAGACAGCATTTCTGCTAAAGATTCATGGTGTAATATTTTTAGGCAGAGATCAGCAGCTTTCCCACTTGGTACATCAAATTCTCTCATCGCATATTACAGATTGGACCCATTTATAACGTTCACCCAGGAAAGATCATTCATTTACGTTACCTTCGTCTCCTGAACAGGTGTTTGCTGCGCTTTGTTATTCGTGAATATTTGATTCATTCGTAGCAGTTCTGTTTTCTAGCCCAATTTTTTTTTCTTTTTTTTTATATTCTTTAAAACTTGCAGAAGAGAGAGTTCATGGTGTCCTAAATACAAGAGTCAATGGGCAGATTAATTCATAAAAATCTAGAGGTAACTTTACCGTGAGTTCTACCTCAATCACAAGAAGACGACAGAACGTAAGGGAACTTCAGAAGTTAATTTATTTATTCACTTTTATTATTTTGTTCTTTGAATTTGAATCTACTCTCTTTTATTTATATTTTTCATTTATTCATTTATTTCCATAACATTTATTTTACTGCAATTCCCCTACTCCATTCCATACAAATAATTCAGTTACTTTCGTGATTATGGTGTTTAGAAACTCAACTAAATCTATTGTCTTCACTAATACCATTTATGTCCTACTACTCATAACAATAAGTCATTTCATATCATCGCATTACCTTTTTCTTGTTGACATCATTCCTTCAACATTATCCACCACATCTTCAAATTCGTCTCATGCGCAAATAAAAGGTGAATATCCCCTGTACTTCGTAATTTTATTTTCAAATATTCCAGCAAAATGTTATTCTGTTGACTGAATATTCGCAAAAATATTTATTTATTGTTTTCAATAGCAAAAAAAAACAAAAAACAAACAAACAAAGAAAGAATGACAAAAAAGTAAGGACAAAACCAAGAAAGAATATTTATCATTTCAGAGAACTATAAGAATGCGTCAGTGAATATGATCTGAAATATCTATTTAGACCAATATTTATTTCAGTCGTAAATTAGACTTTCATGTCAGTGACTCCGCACAAAATCACGGGCTTTTGTAAATGAGTACAAATCATCTTCATACAAACAAATGGCTCCGCAAGATTTCGGATTAAAACTTGTGCATTCTGTGTGACACTGCAAATCATAACAAAACGCAGTGAATGATTCGAAAATGAAAAAATCTCTTATTAAATTACGGGATTTATTTTGTGTATCACAAGGATTTTTTTAACCAATATATTGTGTTTTTTCTTTTTTTTCAGAAAACGTTCCATTTTCACTTTTATATACAGAGATTTTTCAGCTTTCCCAGATAATATTTTCATCCGAGAATTGGTTCTGTATCCTTAAATTCCGGCTTTTATTTGTGTTTCGAAAGTATTTTTACCAAAATGTTATTTCTTTTTTGTAAACCAGCCATTTAGATTTTTATTTACAGAGATTTTTCAATTTCCCTACCTCACATTTTCATGAGGGACTTCGCTCTATAATTTTTCTGAAGCTAAACAAAAGAAACGTTTCTTTTTTAATTCCTTTTCCAAAAATGAATTTTGCACCGATATGAGAAGAGATAATCTTCATTTAGGAAAACCAGAGGAAACTGAAAGCAGGATGCTTTTACAGCCTGACAACGTAGCTCTGTTTTTATATTATCATTTAGAACAGTTAGTCTATATAAATATTCTGTTTTTCCTTACAAACGCTGCCAAGGACATCTAAGTTTTAGCTGCAATAGATAGTGTTTTTAATAAATATTTTACATATGAATAACTGTATTATTTTATAAGATAATGATGGATGTTCGGAGCAAGACATATATATATATATATATATATAATATCTATATATATATATATACATATATATATATATATATATATATATATATATATATATATATACATATATATATATATATATTATTACACCTTCCACATAATTATAATTGTATATATTTTGCCTGACTGTTTTCCCTGTATACCACTTTCCTTTGTCCTTTCCAAGAAAACTTGTTGGTCTTGTTTCACACTCCTTGTTCTTACTTGCTCCGCCCATCCTAACTTTCTTCGACCCCATAAATGTAATTTTGAATCAGTCTCCACTCAGCAACTAACCAAGGACTCTGGTGTCCGGCAGGGAAGCAGTCACTTTATTGTGATGTATCTATACGCTAACTATAAGTGATATTGTTGTAAGGGTTTAATAACGAATTGTGCTTTGTTTCAAGTGTTCTTAATTTCAAGTATGATTACTTTTCGAGACGTGGTTGTCACTTGTCATTTGTTATTTATTTTGTCCTATTGTTTTGTAAATACTTTTTTGCATTATTATATTTAAATCTTGTTTGATCGTATTCTATTCAAATACCTTTATTTTGTATTATTATGGTCCATTGAACCCACT
>NC_087200.1:215150356-215200356 GCF_015104395.2 Macrobrachium nipponense
TCATTAGATTTGTTCCAGTTTGAAGGATTATATCCTTCTAATATATCTATGAATGCTTTTGTATCTTTTTGGTTAGGACTGTTGCTGATCTCATAGATGATAAATGCCAGTTCCCTTCCTGCTACCTCATCGATTGCGAGAGAGAGAGAAACATTAGTTTTAACCATGTTCACCATGGTAAATATGGGTAAAATAGTGATCCAGTATTATCAATTTTTTCACCCTAGATGATGGTGTTAATCATGAATTAATTATCAAATCATTGGTTATGATTATGTTATTGGTTACCAAATCGAAAATAAAATCATAATATCGATGAAATTAGTGATATGTAAAGAGAAATGTTACATGAACTCCATTTTCCATTTTGCTTCAGCGAGCTCGCAAACTGCAAGTAACAAGTCCCAGGTGATTGGACCATTACAGTCCACGTAGATATTTATAACCTTTCCTGGACATCCACTGGACATTATAGCAACAGGACACCTTGTGTTCCAGAATCCCTCTGAGATGAATTCAAGATCTGGTTGGTTGTGTCTTGCGGGAAGTTGAATTCAATTCAGTGTGAGATATATATTGCAATATTCCTGAATTTGAGTATTTATTTACTTTTTTGTAGTTACTCAGATCTCTTCAGTGTTTGTAGAAGTGAAATCAGTACTCGGTGAGTGATAGTCAATCCACAAAACCTAATCAGAAAATGTGCTGCATGCAACATTCCGACCCATCCACAGTGTGCTGAGGTAATACAAGATTTGAGAAAAGATTACAAGAATTTTTTGTTCAACATGTCTCATCATGGATAGACAATGTTATTAAATCAGGATTGAATGTACAAATAGTTGAGGATGAAGAAGAGAGGAAGAGGAAGAAGAAGAAGAAAAAGAAGAAGAGGAAAACGGAAGAGAAGTAAACAAAAATGAAATGACAGAAAAAAATAAGGAAAACAAAGAACAACATAAAAGTATGGATGCAGAGATACTCATTGATACTACATATGAGGCAATAAAGCAGCATACCTACGAAGAAATAAATTACGATATGACAACAGAAAAGCAAATCCGAAGAGGCTCTACCCAGATCTTATACAATGACGGGAAAGAGGAAAAAATAGACAAGAAAGACAAATCTGCAACCTTTTGAAAAGAGGGAATTGCAGATTTGGAGAAAGATGTTACTACAAACATCCTAAGATATGTCAAAACTATGAAATATATGGTAAATGTGCATACTTAGATGGATATGGGGATGATTGCAGAGATCTGCATCCAAAAATATGTAAAAACCTAAAAGAAGGAAAAGGATGTAAGTTCGACAAAAAAATGCAAATATATGCACCCTGTAGCCATGAATCATAATCAAATAAATAACCAACCAAGTAATAAAATCCAAAATAAGAAAGAAACAAATAAAGAGAGAAAGAAATCAAGAATATCAGGTAAAAGAGAAAAGCAAACCACCAATGAGATATGCAGAGGTGTCAGCAAAAAATTACAAAGCATCAGCTCCGAAATTCTACTCAAGAGATAATAACTGTATTTATTATGCAAGAGGATATTGCAGAAACGGAGAAAATTGCAGATTCAGACACAAAACTTAATAATTATGATGAAGGAAGATCAAATATTATGGAAAAGTTGGATTTTTTAATGTCAGAATTTCTGGAAATGAAAAAAAGAACAACATACCAGAACAGGAAAGAGACTGGGGAAAATCCTTATTACTACCAGTATTAAATGAAGGAGAAAACACGCAAACCATCATAGTGATGAATGCGCAGGGTTTAGTTACGAGTAACTCAAAAAGAAAAATAGAGTACTTAGAAGAACTAACCCAAAATGAAAAGAAAATAGATATAATGAATATAAGTGAAACCTGGTATTCCCAAGAGACTGGGAATGATGATCAAATAAAAGGGTTCCAAACTTATAGATCAGATAGAAAAAAATAGGAATCAAGGGGGAACCGCAATATATGGGAAAGACAAAAAACAAGGAAAAATATATGAGAAATATAGTAACTCAGAATGTGAACTAATAGCGGTAGAATTTGAATCTGAAAATTGATGAACATAGTAATATATAGACCTCCTAATACTAAAGAGTTTGACTTAATAATTGAAAAAATTGGATGATATATGTAGAAATCACAAGGACTGGACTATTCTCCTCTCTGGTGACTTCAACTTCCTTTCGTAGAATGGAAAGAACGAATAGGAGATTGTGGTTGTACTTATACATATAAAAAAGAGAGTAATAGTAGTGCAGAAGATAAGAGGCAATTTGAAAAGCTATTAGATATGCTACTAGAATACAACATTCAACAAATAAATCACCTGCCAACAAGAAAGGAAAATACTTTAGACCTAGTATTTGTGAACGAGATGATTATGTTAAAGAAATAATAGTTTATAATGCGAGTATTTCAGACCATAATGTCATAGAATTAACAGTTCATTATCCAAGCAAGTGAAAATGAGATAAGCAAGAAATGAAAAAGTGGGAAGGATATTGGGATAACATTTTCGTAAGTGATGACATAAGGGTAAATACGGAGATATATAAAATATTGGAGAAAATAGTGGAAAAATATATACCGAAGAAGAAAAGTAAACTCATTCATGCATACCAAGAGACAGAAGGATCTTGTTCCAGAAAATCAGAAAGTGGAAAAAAAGGTCTTGCAAAAGAAAAAAATGCATGGAAAGTTATAGAACTAAAAAGTAAGATAGAAATGCAGAACAAAAGATTTATACAATCAAAAGAAAATGAAAAAACGGGACTTGGAAGAAAAAACCCTATTAAATATCAAGCAAAACCCCAAACTATTATACTCATATGCGAAGAAGATGAATAAAAGAAGAATAGAAAATAGGCCCTCTGAGAATTGAAGGGAGATTAACGAATGAAAAAAGGAAATTTGCAACATTCTGGCAGAACGATATAAGAGAGAATTCACCCCAAGAATAGATAATGAGATAATGATAGTTAGAAGTAAGGGATGAAAATAGTGAATATTTAGCTGACATAGATATTATGAAGCTGATATTGTGCAGGCTATTAATGAAATTAAAAATGGAGCTGCTGCAGGGCCTGATGGAATTCCTGCTATTTTGTTAAAGAAAGTAGTTCATTCTATCGCAAAGCCACTTGCAATATTATTAAGACAAAGTGTAGATACAGGCAAGATATATGATGAGCACAAATTAGCATATATTACCCCTACTTTCAAAAGTGGATCAAGACTAGAGGCAAGTAATTATAGGCCTGTGGAGTCAACATCACATATTATGAAAGTGTATGAAAGGGTAATGAAGAAAAATATTATGAAACATTTAAATAAAAAAATTATTTGTTTCTTAATAAAGGACAACATGGTTTCGTACCCGGAAAAAGTACACAAACCCAACTGTTAGTCCACCGTGAGAACATATTCAAAATATGAAAAGCGGAAATGAAACAGATGTGGTTTATTTAGACTTTGCAAAAGCTTTTGATAAAGTAGACCATATATATTAGCGAAAAAAATTAGAAAACACAATATCGTGGATAAAGTAGGAAGATGGTTAAAAGAATTTTACACAACAGAAAAGCAGATAGTTATTGCAAACGACGAGAAATCGGATGAAGCCAAGGTAATATCCGGTGTGCCGCAAGGTACGGTGTTAGCTGCAATACTGTTTGTTATTATGATTGAAGACATAGACAATAATGTTAAGGATTCGGTAGTGAGTAGTTTCGCAGATGACACAAGAATAAGTAGAGAAATTACTTGTGATGAAGATAGGAACGCTCTACAAAGAGACCTTAACAAAGTATATGATTGGGCAGAGGTAAATAGGATGGTATTTAACTCTGATAAATTTGAATCAATAAATTATGGAGACAGAGAAAGAAAGCTATATGCATATAAGGGACCTAATAATGAGACCATCACAAATAAGGAAGCAGTTAAAGACCTTGGTGTGATGATGAATAGGAACATGTTATGCAATGATCAAATAGCAACTCTGTTGGCAAAATGTAAAGCAAAAATGGGAATGTTGTTACGGCACTTCAAAACAAGAAAAGCTGAACACATGATTATGCTTTATAAAACATATGTTCGTAGTAGTCCACTTGAATATTGCAATATGATATTATACCACACTATCAAAAGGATATTGCACAAATAGAGAGTGTACAAAGGTCCTTTACAGCTAGAATAGAAGAAGTTAAGGACCTAGACTACTGGGAAAGACTACAATTCTTAAAATTATATAGTCTAGAAAGGAGAAGAGAACGCTACATGATATTCAGGCATGGAAACAGATAGAAGGAAATAGCAGAAAATATCATGGAACTAAAAATATCAGAAAGAGCAAGCAGAGGTAGATTAATAGTGCCCAAAACTATACCAGGAAAAATAATAAGGAAAGCACACAGGACATTAATCCACTACGCACCAGCATCGATAATGCAGCGTCTATTCAATGCGTTGCCAGCTCATCTGAGGATATCAGGAGTGAGCGTAGATGTGTTTAAGAATAAGCTCGACAAATATCTAAACTGCATCCCAGACCATCCAAGATTGGAAGATGCAAAATATACCGGAAGATGTACTAGCAACTCTCTGGTAGACATTAGAGGTGCCTCACACTGAGGGACCTGGGGCAACCCGAACAAGATGTAAGGTCTGTAAGGTAAGGTAAGGAATCCCCTATTGTGATTTACTTCACTTTATTCACAGGAACTGAGAAAGTCAATTGACGCAAGACCAATGCAATAAAAGTCTCCTGGTATTGAAATATACTTGGAGAAAGTGTACCTTTGTTTTAAATGTGTATATGTATTTTTATACAGACGGAATAGATGTCGAATTATAAATTACCAAATGGTTAAATTTGACGTATGGCAATATGGAAACATATGCAAGTACATGTGCACATACTCACATTAAATGTAACTATATAGAAATTTATGATTTTACATACATATTACCAGAAATAAAACTTTGGTGAAGAGTATTTGAAAAGTAGTGAATAACTTAAAATAAAATATTGAAGATTTGCTCGTTGGTTGTCAGGTAATCCTTCCATCAAAAGCAATTTATAATTGGCAGTTAAGAAAGTGATAAGAAGACTGGTAACGAAATGAACTTCCCAACGGAAATACTCTAAACAGCCTTAAACATACTAGACTCCGAATGTTCCATTTTCAGTAATAACCTCGATTTACTCCCGATGAAATCGAGACGATTCTCTGGAATTGGAACGATTCCATAAATTCTCATACAACCCGTCTCGTGTTCAATTTGGCTTGAGTAGCCAAGAAACACCATGTTACTGTGGATGGAATGCAGTAACTCAACCGGAATATGTTTCGTATTTATTAAATGTATATATATTTATTATACAGAGCGACATGCAACCCAGATTGCTACAAGTCTGCCTGCGTTGTTGGTAGGAATTGTACACAACATTGATTGGAACAGAATGGCTGGAGAATTTCTCGGGTCCTGTTTGTCACCACAAAATACAAACTCAAATTACGTTTATCCTCTCATTCCCTGATTTTTATCTTAGATACTGTAATTAAATATATCCTTCGCGTTTCTTTAGGTTATTTTAGCATAATGCCAGCTACTATAAGAAATAAATAAATAATAAACAAATACATGTATGTCTGTGTTTGTGAATGTGTTTGTGATTAAATATAAATTACAAAAGCAAAAAAAAAAAAACATGAATAAATAAATAAAAAATTGAATATGAATAATATATAAATAAATAAGAAAAAGACCTCTCTCTCTTCTAGTGCAACGAGATTTACCACGACTCGGTGCACATACATTACAAGCATGAAGTTGGGAACACGGGAACATTAATCACCTGATAAAACATCATTTCAGACCCAGGGTCAACAGAGGCGACATTCGTGACCTTGGCCGGAGTATGTCCTCCTAGCCTGAGTGGATTATGGTCGTTTATTTCCATTGAGTAATGAGACCCTCTGATATAATGCTTAACAGGTAGGATGTCGAGTTAAAGACGTAATTCCTACCGTGATCTAAAACAGAGAGTTGGTGCATAAATTAAAATAAAAATTGTAGTGTGTTTTGTAATTAGAATTTGTTCCCGGTACAGAGTGTAGTTATATATATTATATATATATATATATATATATATATATATATATATATATATATATGATATATATATATATATATATATATATATATATATATATATATATATATATAAACCAAGTGGGAAAAAGGAATGCATTTCTAACTCACATAGGGCACAACCAACTGAGCCACACAAATCTTGAAGGAAGATGGAACCTAAGTACCACTGTACATACGGCTACTGTCAGTATTATTATTATGATTAATATCATTAAGGACAAACCCACAGGTGCCACTAAATTGAAGTTGAAGCTTCCAAAGAATATGGTGTTCATTGGCAAAAAGTAAGAGAAGGTATGAAGGAATACAGGAAGAAGAAATTAGTTGTTAGATAAGAAATTAATTTACAAAAAAATAAAGGATAAACAGATGTAAATATAAGTAAATGACATAGTGAAAGAGGAATTGTTTTAGGGTGCTAATGCAATGCATACATTTTTCACTACATATCTATAAAAACAAACGTGGAAAATTCCCTCCAAGTTCGCCTCTCGTTATGTTAATGGCGCATCCATTTTTCAGAAAGCGTTAACTGCTCGTTTTTATTTTTCCATTTCATCTCTTTCCGTGCAGCGAATATTGTTCGGTGGTGGAACTCCGAATTTAGAGAAGAAAAAAATGCATAAAAAATTAACGATTATGTTTTTATTCATCTGCGCTTCATTTTATGCCAAAAGACATTTCACTGGGAGGGTATTCCAATAAGTTTGAAAATCGTCGACCAGAGAAAAAAGTTGAGTGGTTGAAAAATTTGGGTTGTTATTACGTTTTTTTCTACGGTTCGTTTACCTTTGATGTATATTATTAATCTTTTTATATGGACCATTTTTAATGACCACATTACAATACCATCTAATTGAATATGATAACATGACTAAATAGTTTTTCTGGTGACGTAAGACTATCTACATCATATGTTCCAGCTTGCAGGTTTACACGAATAATCATAATTATCATCCATTTCTAACTCCTTGTTATGAAATAATTCTTAATTACTAATATTACGTACAATGCGACTTGATGGAATTTAAAATTCCCTGTATTTCCGAAAAATGTTCTTATAGCTACTTAAAAAATATTTACATCAAATTTACAGAGGTATAAATGCTTCCATTATAAATAACATCATTATCATTATTTTTTCCTCCAGGTTGGTATCTCTGAGTTTACTAGGCCAGGGCTGCCACCTGTCTCCTGAGGAACTGACCATCACTATAATATGGCTTTTGAGCTTCAAACTCGCCCAGTTACCGCCGATGCTATGGACACATCTGGACACTCCCCTGCAGGAAGGTGCTCTTCGAGGATTGGTGCACCCAGTACTCTCCAGGTTCCTCCTGAGGTCCTGTGTGATGTTTCCCTTTGGTTGGTAGGTAATACTCGTAGATTATTTTTGAGTCACTGAAAAATCTTGTACATTTTTCACTACATAAATACGAAGCGTTGCCTCTTACAAGTTAAGCTTTTATATTTAATTTAAACCCTCTTACAACAACTACAACTACAACAACACAACAACAACAACAACACTAATAATAATAATAATAATAATGATAATAATAATAAAGCTACTTTCAACTTCTTCATCCCGCCCAGGGCATATCTTCCCCTCTTGGGAACCTGAACTCTGGAACACTTGCTGATAAGACGCTTAAATTCTCATCAAGACCAAATCAGAGTCTCTCATTCAAGATATTGTAGGATACGTCGATAGGTCCGGGAAGTCTGATTTCTCTGCTCCGTTTATCGATGGTTACATGAAGGGATTTTTGCTCCACTATACTACTCCGGTTATAATTGATCACGATTTCATTTATAAAGGTGATGGTCTCTTTGTCTGGATGAGATGGCTCTCTTTCTCTGGATGATTGGCTATACGTAACGAAGTCTAAACTCTGGCAACAATGACATACAAATTTAAATACAAGCAAAGCAGTACACCTTTATGAACTCTGGAACCTCTCCACTGATAATTGTCATAATGAACAAACCAACAAAATATGTTAATAAATACAAAAACACTTCGATTGTTAGTCTAACTCCCAAAATAGGTTTCCTAAGAAATTACAGTCTACTTTATAGGTCACAATCAGATTGACAAGATGTAGGGAATAGTTGGTAATTTTCAAAAACATAGTAGACAAGCTTGATTTGATAACTGCTATATCCAATGTCAAGCAATTTTATCTATTGGCTATCTACCTATTTTGCTTAAAAAAAAATAGCCGGTACCGTATATTGGCTTTAAACCTTCACCAATAATTATCGTCAGAATGATGACTTCATGAGGCTCCATTCACTTTCGCCTCGTTATAATTCAGGATAACACTGAAGGCTACCATGGACATTGTTGGATTAGAAAATTTAACTTCTGGCTATAAAAACTAATTTCTCGAGTAGTTGTAAGAAGTGCTAAATGATCCTCAAGGATCCCAGCAGTTGGCCTAAACGTTTAATTCATGTATATTACTGCTATACTGTTGTGGCACTACTGCTACAGTAGTATTACTACGCTAGCACTGATACCCCACCCACATCTATGTATCGTTCCGCCATTCATAAAGTCTTTGGGTTTCAGAGTCGATGGAGTTTCTGTCTGGTGGATGGGCGGGGCAATATTTCGTCAAAAGGTGTTAACTTGCTAACGTAATGAATGTTTTTCGACTCTTGGCTCGTAATCATTGGCCATGGCGTCGGCCAGATCATTTTTACTCTATAAAAATTAAAACTATCGGGTTTAGGTTATTGATAATGTTGACACAATTTGTCAACTTTAAGCTACATCCGATGCTTTGAAAAGGAGCAAAGTCCAAAAAACCGTGTTACAGAGACCCTGAATCTCATAGTAGCTTAGTCTATAAAACATTTCCCAACCATCTCCACAAAGGCTGTCTCATACTACAATCCCAACCATTTTCCTGCCTCTTCATCATTCAGCAACTACAGACGCAATCACTCTCTGACTTTCCTATTCTTGTGTACACACTGGCCTTTGACATTAGCGTAGTCTCATGCAAAAAAAAAAATAAATAATAATAATAATAATAACAATAATAATAAAAGAAAATAAAAATAAAAATACTGTCTCCTTCTCTCCTGGTTTCAAATATTGTTTTCAAAGTGCACTTTCAAATGGTAATTAAAACTATTGGAGATATCTATTACCTCCATTCATAATTATAACGCACCATCATTAACAGATAATTATTATGCTATTACAAGAATATCTTTGAATTTACTTAAATGTTTATTAGAAAACATTGATGTAATTTTCATGACATTCGCTCTGTAGCTCATTAACAATTCTTTAATAACTACTGGGTAATTTTTTTAAATTTTCAACGTAGCTATTATAGTGTTCTGGAACTTTATATTTATTAATAATAATTTAGGTTCAGCTTTCAACAAAATAGTCGGTTCTATTGTAACTGTTGAGAGAGAGAGAGAGAGAGAGAGAGAGAGAGAGAGAGAGAGAGAGCTCTGAATAGTTTGTATACATGAAATTTGTGATAATCACTTGATCTCAATAAATTAAGTAAGTTTAATTTATAATTGGAATCTCTGAGTGAAAAAAAAATGTTTATACAATTCATAAAAATATACTTGCTTAATAAAAAAATTAAATCCTGGTTGTTTTTCTTAAGATATTTCGATAGGGAATATTATTCTATTCTCGGTTACCTTTCTCGATTAATTTACAGAAGTAAGTTCCGTCTTAATCGGTTATTCATCAATCAACAGTCGAAGTTTCTTTCAGATGAATAAGTATGACCTGTCGTACGATTATGCAACGAAGTATAAAAAAATATCTCTTGATTAACATCATAATGATCAGTATTAATGTATTTCTCGTTATTACGAGTTAACTATGAACACAACAAGCTAAAGATTGCCCAAACTACTTTTCTTTATCTTTCGTTGTTTTTTTTTTTAATATGCAAGTAAGTACGAGTTAGGAATTATCTCATTCAAGGTTGAATTCTGAGATTCAAAGTACACAATAGATTCGTGTTTTAATATTTTTCTGCGCACCATAGTAAAAAATTACTTAACTGACTTAGATGATAATTGAATTCTGTAAATGTAGGAAAGAGAGAAAGTGAACGAAACTGAACGAAATGTTTAAGTTCTCTTCACCTTTTTCGTTATGCAGACAATCCGGCAATTTCTGTCACGAAGCAAAGAGACAATTTTACTAAGAAGCTGTTGGTTTTGTTGTTCCCCTGTGGCCGACAGGTGGCAGCAGCTTCCAGCGCTTAAGAATGTCATTAGTATTCTTATGAGGAAAAAATAGTTTAATTAAATATACGAGTAAATTGGTATTATCGCCCAATATATCAGTCTAATACTGTCTAGAATAAATGATTGATTTGTTTAGATAGATTTGAGCATTTCCTACAAATGAAAGTGATTTACATTAAATATGAAAATTACATTCGTAATGTTGACCGAAAATTTGGTCATCCCTGATAATGGTGTTTTTCCGTTTCATCGAATACGCATAATTTGAATTTGCCACCAATAAATGGAGCATAGAGTGCATGTTGAAGATGAATGCAGGAAAATGTTAGATAAGAGGGAACTACTTGCAGATAAAACCAGCCGTTCAAGATACGTGATCTTGACACCGTTTAATATATGATTTGGTTGAATTGTTATTGTGAGTTAACACAATTTAGTAAATCATGGCTGTCTGCCCGAATTACTACCAGAATCAATATAGATAAATAGGCAGGTAAATATAGATTGGTGAATAGGTAAGTAAGGAGAGAGAGAGAGAGAGAGAGAGAGGAGAGAGAGAGAGAGAGAGAGAGAGAGATCAACATGTAGAAATGAATTTCACGTCTTAACGACAGCAGGTGTTATATTACTTCAAACACACATTACACATATTGTCTTACGTATAATTCGAAAAGATTTAGAGTAAATGGCTGCATTCGTTATCTAATTCCCTCTATTTTCTCCAGAACCTGATTTCGGCAGAGGGTTTCAGGCAACTCAAGGGTAAAGCATCATTTTATCTCTCTCTTTTTTATTAATTATGGGCAATGATGTTATTTCCCTTCAAAGCTCACTACCCTTCACAGTCTGCTATTTAATTAAGATTATATATTGTTTGTTGTATTGCTTCCTCCTTTGGTATAATCATAGTTTCACCTCAGATACGACTGGTTCTTTTTTTATCATTATCTTTTTACGCTGAAATTGCTTTCCATAATAAATACTTGTTCCTCTGACTTAGCTCAGCCTTAGACTTCCTTTTTTTCATCTAGGTTGAGAAAGCCACATTTAAAGTATAATCCGTGTGTGGGTCTTTGAATCTGATCTGATTTTTAATAAAGCATTCACAACCTTGGTGCAATTTTTCCCTGGGGTTACACATGATAATAAGAGCTAAAAATTGTTAACTTTTGTGTCTATAGAAACAGGGAAATCATTTAGTATGAAAAGGTCAGTTTTCCTCGCATACCGCCATAATGAATTTCAAACGTATTATACTGCAGGAATGAAAGCGTTCTTCGCCATGAGAAAGAGAGAGAGGTATCACGTATTTATTGTAACCAGAAGTATATATACTCATACACGCTGTTTTCAGTTTTGCATTTACAAAAATTACTAGTGACTTTTCTGTAAGAACACGAGATGAATCAAACTCAACTCAGCAGTTCCAATTCAATATATGATGCAAATGCAGCTTCATTTAATGTTTGGGGAAAAATGTATCTAGTTCAAATTAAGCGCTTAATCCCAATAAGGAGGGCAGGGCGAGGGCATCCTATAGTGTTTTAAATGTATCCCATTGACTTTAATTGCCTGTTCTGCATTTTGTGCATTGCGTTGTACTGCATTCATTGCATTGCATCGTACAGTGACACAAAGGTTCACTCTGCAGTTGTAATATTGTACCCTATTTGAGGGTTATTTATTTATTTTTTTTTTTAGGAATAGAAACATTAAAATACTGCATTGGGTTTTGTTCAGAGGATATAAGTGTAAGTTGAAGTTTATGTATAATGACTTTATTTGAATTTTGTTGTTGATATAAATATATATATATATATATATATATATATTATATATATATATATATATAATATATATTAATAATATATATATACATATATATATATATATATCTATATATATATATATATATATATATATATATATATATTAACTTTGGTTATTATATATAAGCGGGCTTGTGCCTTGTATGATAAGGCGCCCTATGAGGTAATGTTAGACTAGCGATAATCTATACGCTAAGTCGGTTGGTATTGCACTTCCATCTTCAATGGAGTGTCTGGGGTTTTGTAGATCACTTACGAAGTCGGTATTATCTTTACGACGATGTGTTAAACTCATGGTTCGGTGAGGTTCTTGTAGAAAACACAAGGTATAAAAATAGTATATTCTTCTGAAGTTTTACATGATGAAGATCAGGTATGATCGTACAACAGTCCTTCTATGACGATAGCTTGATCGCTTCTGCCAATGATGATGGCTAATCCTATTCCTCTACATGATAAAGCTTAGGTAAAGAGGTACAGGTCTTCTAATGACGATAGCTAACTCTCTTCTGCCTGTCTACCATCTCTGTTACAAGTTATGAAGGAACAGACAGTAGTTCGAACATATGAACATACTATCAGATGACATAGTTTCATACGAACACACAATCAAATGAGACACGCTACAGATCACGTAGGCCGTTTGAATAATAGGTCGGGGTAGTTGTCTCAAGCAGGGAGCTTGGACTAATGTTTATAAACAATTGAATGACTACAGGTGACGGCATGTTATCTTAGCCTACTTTTATTGTATACGTCATCTTTAGCGTCTCTAGTCTGATCACATTCCTGCAAGCAATCTGGTTGACCTCTTTAGTTTTTAGACTTTTATATATATGGACTAACATTCCATATTTTTATTATGTAAACACTTACATTAGCTCGGTCAGCTACCAAAACCAACCACTGAATATTACTCAAACTTGACTTGCATTTGACTTATAGGAGTGTGATACAGACACTATGTGAATATATGTATATATAAGTAAATAAAAATTCATGGTATACATGAATTGATTCAAGTAGTAAAATATAAAACAATGATATTGGTAAATAATAGTGATCACATGATATATATAATGATACAGTTTTTCACTTCATCTCTTTAAGATACTTATGCTACAGAAAATATAATGTACTCTGATAATTGCATAGAATGAAGATTAACATGACTTTTTTTTTTTTAAAAATCATATTTTTAACTTGAATAAAAAATTCCCCCAAATTTCATATATGAATTGATAAAATTATTAATGTTTATGCTGATTGATTCGTTGATTTTTATGCTAACTGTTATATATCTGATTCATTAATCATATACTAACTCATAAATAACTGCAGATAATGGTAAGATATAAGGTAACAGATTGATTATAGGCTACCTGATTTGTTTATACATATGTATATGGATTCATAAAATTATGATTAATATATGTGCACTTTAAATAGATTCCTATTGCGTACACGCAAAGATATATTTAGATTCTGTTATTTATGATCATTTATATAAGAGATTCCTATTGCGTACACGCAAAGATATATTTCGATTCTGTTATTTTATGATCAATTATATATAGATTCCTAGTGCGTACACGCAAAAAATATATTTCGTTCTGTTAATATGATCATTTATATATATATTCCTAGTGCGTACACGCAAAAATATATTCGATTATGTTATTTATGATCATTTTATATATATAGGATACATGACCGAGGTTATACTACTTCACATTTAACTAGCTTTCGAACAACTTTTCGTCCATTACACAGTTCCAGACAACCACCTATAGCCCACAGAAACGGCCTTTTTTCAATGGTTAAAACAAGGGGAAAATTTGCCTGGGCGGGTCCAACGTTCTATTTTTTGCGCTCATACTTATTCTCTGCATCCTAAGCTACACGATTACGTTCGCGATGAATAAAAAAACATCCCAGCACGAGTCCTTCGCCAGCAAAGTAGAGTTGAATATCCTTCGGGTCGTAGTTGTCGGAAGTATGTCCCTTTTGTAGTCGAATTCCGACAGCCACCAGAGCATTCCGCATTAAAACGAGATTAACGACGAGATACGGTGTCGGTCGAAGAAGTCCATGAAATTCCTTCACATTGTAGGCGGTTGTTACTTGACTGTAGTCGTCCGCTGCGACGAACGATTTTTTTTTTGAAGTTGCTATGTGAAACTCTCGTACTGCAGGATACTGTAACCGGTTCCATTAATCAGCCTGCAAGTGAAATTATACTTGTCACAAGGGCAAAGTAAATTCAGACGACATCCAAATACAGGGGAGAGAGCCATTTAGACCAGACTTAACCCATGAATTCACTGATATTTTGGAATTCAAAAGAGTCCGCTGTACAAACTTTTTTATCCATGACATTAACATGAGTGAACCTATCCAGGTCTATGATGACTGTAAAAATATCCATAATTATAACAAATAAATAGATATCATTACGAATCTCAAAGAAAATTCGATATTACTGGTAGTAAGTTACTAGACGAAAGAAGTGGAAAACGAGCTAATTGTAAGATTGCCAGGCAACATAAAGATCAAAGAGAAGATTAATCATGATTCTATGTGCCCTAACAAAAGTTTCATATTCAATTTTCTCGTGCGCATCCTCTGAGGTTAATTTTTTTTAAAAACTTTATTAATAGGTAGGAGATGCAACGAAAAAAACCCACTATGTAACTAATTTCTAATAAACTTTGGGTTTTTCAAGAAAATGTGACATTTTCCCATGAATGTTTACTTGGATTGTAATAAGCTAATGTTGCAAGTAAATAATCCATATCCATATCGTGATACTTCTAAATGTCTATGAGGTTCAGAAAAAATTAATTCATTTTGATGTTATAGAAATTCTATTTCCTTATTTTGTTTATTAATTTTAAAATGATTGCAAGTCCTTAACTAATTGCATTACACACACGGATAAGAATAGTTATGTGGCCTGTCATGTGACCTATGAACCACATGTGAAGTTCATGAACTAAGCATTCCTTTCTCCAGTCAATCTGCTTTTGCAAGCAGAGACGACACACAGATGAAGCCGTGTAAGCAGATTATTGAGGTTAAAAGGAACAAATGCTGATACGGCAATGATGACGTCGTCACTTGGCAGGAGATTGCTCTCAGCCAGCTAAGAGTTACGTTACTTGCTGTAAGAGATACGACTTTAGTATTTTCAAATGATATTTTAGTGTTTTAATTCTCCACCCGCATGAGAAGAATGTCTGAAAAAAACAAAAAAACAACAGTACCAAAATTGAACAATATATTAGTTTCATGTTGGCATTATGTTAAATAAATATTCCTTATTCAAACTATATGAAAAAGGTTTCCATACAAATTCTATATATATTATTAGCCCTGTATAAGATTCATATAGGATTATTCCATAGATAACATTTTCACTTCTAGACTTCCAGACTTTAAAATCTCTTTTATTTTATTTTATTTATTTTATTATTATTAGTTTATTTATTTATTTATTTATTTAATTTTTTTTCCATTGACTACGAATATAATCACCGGGACAGACCAATATGTCAGTAGGTTTTGGATATGTATTTGAACTTTTAGCTTATTTGTCATTACTAAAGCGTTAAGTTAGAGTTCAAATCTTTACGCATATATATTTGGATATTTAATGGTTACGTTTTGCTTATTGATATTATCGTGATTCCTTTTTTTATTATAATTTGTAACCCTTCCGACTTCTTACGGAGTGTATTATATTGACTCCACTTGTATCCATATTTATTTATTTTTTTTTTTTATATTTATTTATTTATATATTTTTTTTTATATTTATTATTCGATTAATTAATGGTTGGCTCGAATATGTGGAAAAGTGTTCTAGCGGCGTACCGTATAAGGCTACTTGCGGCATTAATTCTATAGATACAAGATATAAATGATAAAGGTATTTAAAACCGCGAGAACCGCTATAAGCCGGTCGGATCCAATATCACGAGTTGTAACTCGTAAGACATTGACACTTCCTATTTAATTATCCGTTATTCTACCAAACCGATTGGGACTCTAGGGTGAAAAATAAAATATTATTATTGTTTTCTTAATGGAAAGGAATTCACACAACGTGTTAAGGAGATTATTATTGATTTACACCACCCGAGTCACAGATTATTATGTGTTTGAATTCCATATTTACTGAGTTAGCACTCATAAATATTCGTAACGCACTCAATTGCGGTGTTTGTTTTTAGTGCTATTAATTCTATATAACGTGTCAAGGAACTATTAACACTAAGAAGTGTTTATTCCCTCTGTCAGACTCGTAATTCTGTTAATAATTCTACGTATATTCTTTCAAGGATTGATTTGGCACAGGATAGGCCCTTAACTGACAGGTGTCTTAGTGTGTCCCTTGTCTTCATGACACGTGTTACAATCAGTTATGTGCTTTTTATATCTGTAAGCATTGTAGGCCAGTAAAATAGTGATTTGGCTTTCTGTGACATAGTAGGGAACCCTGGATGACGGAATGCAACCAGTTTATGACGATTGGTATGAAAGAGATTATTACTAATACCTGGTCGTTAGTCATCTGCTGTGTTCTTCGGGTTTTCCTCGTCACAGACCTACATATAATATTACATTTGATTACATTATTCTGATACACATACTTTAAATATATTTTTGCTTTAGGGTTTCTGCTCGAAGTGTTTATTGGTTTTTTGCCTAGCCACTGACCCTGTTTCCGTTTCGAAGTGTTTATTGTTTGGTGTTTATTGCTGCTGACTCTGTTTCCGTCCGAAGTGTTTATTGTTTGGGTTATGTCTGTTGACTCTTGCTTTGTTCAGTTTGTAACAGTTCTGCGCTCCGACCCAGATATTCAATGCTCGCGATCTCTTGGTTAAGGAATTTTCTTGTTTAGATACGGTTTTTAACAATAGGTACGGATGTTTCTATATCTTTTAGTCCAATTAATGGTTCTTTGCTGTATGGTGCGGGATTGCGGGATAATGCGTCAGCTATGATAATTGCTTTCCCAGGTAGATATCTTAACTTGGCTCCAAAGACCTGAATGATCATTTGTCACCGAGTTCCTTTTGGACTGTGATTAAAGCCTTTGAAAAAACTCGGTAAAGGACTCATGTTCAGTAAGGACTTTATCAGGATAGCCATAGATTATGAACTTAAAACGTACTAGTGAGTTAAAGATACCTAGCCCTTCCTTGCCTATTACTGCATATTTACTTTCAGAGGGCTTTAGTTTACGTGAATAAAAAGCTATAGGGAAGAACTGTTTATCATATTACTGAAGTAGTATCCCTCTTACCCCTTGGTCTGAGGCGTCTGTTGCAATAAAAAAAAAAATTCCTTATTTAAATCAGGGATTTTTAAGTTAGGTAAGCTGCATTTTCCGCTTTTAAGATATCGAACGCCTGTTGATGCTTTTCAGACCATAATAAATCTACGCTCTTCTTCGTAAGATCTGTTAAAGGAGCTGTCATGATTGAAGAGTTACATATTTACATACGATTGTAATACCCACTACAGCGCAAAAGTGCTGTATCCCCCTTTTACGTTAATAAGTACCGGAAAGTTATGAATAGCCGACACCTTACCATGGACTACTTTTAAGACCTTGACTAGACACATAAAACCTAGATAAACATGTTCGGTTTTTAAAAACTCACATTTAGATATTTTACTCTGAGATTATTTGTCTTTGTCTCTGTAGCACTAGCTCTAGTTTATGTGAATGTACTTCTAAGGTATTAGAAAGGATTACAAGATCATCCATATAGGCATGTAGGTTATCCCCTAAAAGTCTCCAAACACTATATTGTAATTGGGGCGCAACGTAAGCCGGAGGCATACGTAAAAATTGATAATGTCCCCTGGGTGTGCTGAAAACGGTGTATGAGGTACAATCACTTAGGTAATGGTATCTGGTAAAGCATTTAAGTAAGTCCAAGTTGGTGAAAAAAATTTATTCTAACCTAACAGAGATAAGATGTCGTCGGTACATCGCCAAACTGGAAACTATCGGAAGTCGTTTCCTTGTTTAAGCGACAGAAATCTACGCAGATACGCCAAGTCCGATCCTTTATGACATGACGTTTGAGAGAAAAATTATATGGGCTATTTGATTTCCTAATGACTCCTATTACTAACATTTTTCAACGTCGTCATTTATTTCTATTTTGAAATTTCATTGGGGTTCTACACGAAGGTACGTATATAGCTTTATGTTTGTCCTTAGACCGTATTTTGTTTTCAATGACATCCGTTTTTCTCCCAGAGATCACTCGCTAGTGGAGAAACTTCCTGGTATTCAGGTAGAAGATAAAAAAAATTCTGCTGAATCACCTCTGCTTGAATGACTTTACGGATATTACTTTAGATAGATTATCCGAGAGATTCATCCACGACTGGTTGGGCGTGATTAAAAACTAGCCAACAATAAAAAATGCGATATTTAAATCTTCCGTATCCACGATATGTATACTTTTAGGGCTTTGTTCGCGGAAATCGTTATATTTCAGAGTGTCGGGAAGGATTAAAAATTTCATTTCCCAGCAAAGTCTTTTTACACGCACTAAGACATTCGAGGGTGCATGCTTCTCGAGATTTTTGCGTGCAAAGTACGACTGCGGTTGTGGGAGAATTCTGTTGGGTCATTTGAACAATGTTACGATTTATGAGACAAATGTATAGTTCCTTTATATAAGTTATTATTTGATTAACTGTCTCATTTCTGTTCAAACGGATTTTAATATGTTTGAAGGTTTATAGGATTTTCCTCTGATAAACACGCCTTATTTTGCAGGATGTAAGATAATATTTTGTATACCCCTAGATGGATCTTACAATTACACTACATACAGATCAATGTTTTTTATAACTATAGAGGTATCTGTAAGCGCTCGCTTATCCGGACTTCTCATTAGGGAAGTTCGAACAACAGACGGTGTAGTCCGTAAATACAAGATATTACGTGTATTAAAGAAATAAAACAAGATATTCTAATTTTTACGGCGCGTACAGTTGGGCTTAATCCACCAGTACTCATAATAACTTATGTATTAAAAAAAAACGAAAACCTGCTCTGATTACTTTATACGGTCGTGTGTTTCATAGGAAAAATCCTTTTAATTAACAAAGATATCGGTATGTATGAACCAACATCGCTTTTCCCCACTCTGCTAGAGTCGCTTATTGTGTGGAATTTGCTTCGCTTTGAAAACTTCGGCAGTTTTTTGACTAACCTTGACCGCTTGACTAGGTGACACAGTAACCGAGTTTGCTTGTTTGATTCTGAAAGGCTACTGTTTCTATTTCTTTTTGTAATAATTAGGATCCTTCTCTTTATTACCATCGGCAACGTATTGTGTGTTTTTAGCATTATGTTGCTGGTTACGTATACAGCAATGAATGACGAACTATTAGGAACTGAGCGATTACTAATAAGACAAGTTATCACTACTGCATACAATTTTAACTGTTTGTACTTCATTCTTTGCTAAAATTTGAAATAGTGAGGGATCCTGGTCAGCGCATTTAGCCTGATGAAAGTTTTTTACAGACATGTTATTCCTTGCAATCCAGCCATATTTTAAAGTTGAGTTGAGTCATTGAGGTTCGATATTTTATATAACTCAAAAAACTCAAGGCTAAAACTGCGATCGGGACTTGCAAAGGAGCATTTATTGTCATGACCCGAAATAGTGTTACCTCTAATTTATATAGATTTGTACGGGTGTTCCACTTGTTTTTTGTGTGTTTTCTAATCACTACGGTGCTTAACGACCCTATCCATGCATCTGTATAAATACAGACGTCCACTGCGTAAACGCATATTCACTGTTTAATATGATTTGTTACGTAAGGGATTAATAATCACCCAAAATGATAAAATTAACATAGTATATGATTTATTGATATTTCAGTAGAACTTCTGGAAACAGACACTCAACGATAAAAACTCGCAGTAGCGAAATCTCAATGATGTAGATAATTTCTGTAAAAAAGAAGTAAGATTAAGAATGTCTCGTAACTTCAGCCACAGGAATAACGAAATTCGACCTGCAAAGGAAACACTCAAAGTTACTCCAAATGAATAAAAAATTGTACTTAGCTTGCTTTTGTGGGAAGTCACGGTGTTCCGATAACGACACACGGCCTTGGTCCCTCCTTCTCTATTTAGCGGATGACCTGGTTTGGCTTCAGTTTCCCCGTGCGCGTTGTTTCGATGATTCGAGCCCTTGAAAGATCCGATGCTGCAGACGCGTTCGGTTTGTTTTCTTGGAGTGCCGGAAACGCTCACTAACGATGTTTTCTTGAATGATTCTAATGAGACGACGAAGCTTGCGTTGTCGTAGGAAAAAGGACACGTCGGTTTTGTTTCTTGAAGTTATTCACTAACGATGATACTAAGTTGCTTGACGAATCTTGTTGTTTTCTGAAGTCGCTCACTAATGATGATACTAGGTTGCTTGAAGAATCTGCTGCTTTCGTCGTCGTTGACTTCATGATTTATTATTCTGTTTTTTTCTTCGTAGGAGGAGTTTGTAGAGTTCTTCTGGTCCGCTGGCCACCAATATTAGGGCTTGTGCCTTGTATGATAAGGCGCCCTATGAGGTAATGTTAGACTAGCGATAATCTATACGCTAAGTCGGTTGGTATTGCACTTCCATCTTCAATGGAGTGTCTGGGGTTTTGTAGATCACTTACGAAGTCGGTATTATCTTTACGACGATGTGTTAAACTCATGGTTCGGTGAGGTTCTTGTAGAAAACACAAGGTATAAAAATAGTATATTCTTCTGAAGTTTTACATGATGAAGATCAGGTATGATCGTACAAGTCTTCTATGACGATAGCTTGATCGCTTCTGCCAATGATGATGGCTAATCCTATTCCTCTACATGATAAAGCTTAGGTAAAGAGGTACAGGTCTTCTAATGACGATAGCTAACTCTCTTCTGCCTGTCTACCATCTCTGTTACAAGTTATGAAGGAACAGACAGTAGTTCGAACATATGAACATACTATCAGATGACATAGTTTCATACGAACACACAATCAAATGAGACACGCTACAGATCACGTAGGCCGTTTGAATAATAGGTCGGGGTAGTTGTCTCAAGCAGGGAGGCTTGGACTAATGTTTATAAACAATTGAATGACTACAGGTGACGGCATGTTATCTTAGCCTACTTTTATTGTATACGTCATCTTTAGCGTCTCTAGTCTGATCACATTCCTGCAAGCAATCTGGTTGACCTCTTTAGTTTTAGACTTTTATATATATGGACTAACATTCCATATTTTTATTATGTAAACACTTACATATATATATCATATATATATATATATATATATATATATATATATATATATATATATATATATATATATCTAATAAAATAAAAGGAACCCATAAAAACACCAAAATATAGAGAGAAAAGTACTATATTTCAGAGTCTGCTGTCTCTCTCTTCTATACCTGAAGAGAGAGCAGCAGTCTCTGAAATATAGTACTTTTTCTCTCTAATTTGGTGGTTTTTATGGGCTCCCTTTATTAGATGGAATTCTGTTGTAACAGAACATTTTTACCAGTCATATATATATTATATATATATATATATATATATATTATATATATATATATATATATATATATATACATATATATGAACTCATTGATATCAAATTTATTGTAACAAAGGATTAACATACAATAAGAATCATATAGGGTTACTACACCCACCACCGTTAAAACCTTTCCATTTCAATATTCCAGATAGACATAGATATAAGCACCCATATATCTATCTCCTTTTTCTTTATTCTTAACTGTACCCTTTTTCCTCCTAACAGGCGATTGCACAGAAGAGTATACAGGCTTCCCACTGTTCAAAGTAGTAAAAACAAATAATAACTTTTTAAAACATATCCTGACCCATTTGTATTATAAGTTTTATGTTTCTGCTCCCATATCGAAAAATTTGATTATAGAGGGGATACTGCTCTCTCTCTCTCTCTCTCTTCTCTCTCTCTCTCTCTCTCTCTCTCTCTCTCTCTCTCAAATTCAAACCCAAACTGGTACATGCTTTATTCTGGAACAATACTGCCCCACTTGCCAAAATAGGTTGTTTAAATTAACCATAAACTTTCATATTATTTGGAAGAATATTTATCGCGGGTATCCATGACGAACAACAATATTCGGTATCTTTTTTATGGCACAAAATGTTTTCCAGGTGGACTTCCATTTGTTATTTCATATTTCTCTTTTATTTTTCATTTGTGTTGCTATTTTTTTTTAGGAATGCGACAATAAATTGTAGGTAGTCAGGTTCAAAAATTGTACTAAAATAATACTTTATACGTAAAGTATTTCTGATCATTTTGAGCAAAGCATATCTTTATCCTAACGATTCATTGTTCGACATTAGTACAATAAGAGATCTTGTGCTTTGACTTACTGTTAAAGATCATTCTTGCATAAAGTAACACCGTTTATATTAACTTAATATGAATCCTGGGTTAACACGATAACCATTTAATTGTTAGCTAGACCAAATACAATAAAGTAAATCAGAAATATAAAAACCTTCATGTCTATGAAGTCAAATGTCGGAAAACATTATTTCTTTGACCATCTTCAGATATACCTGGAAATTAATCAGACAAATAAAACAAGCTATGAACCTATCTTTGTCAATATGAGCTTAGCCAAGCATGACCGATAAAAGCCTACAAAAATAAACAAATAAAAATAAACATTTTGAAAAGGCTGTGAAATATTCCCTCACTTTCTGGCAACATGTCAATTATATTTACATCAAACTGTGAATCATCCCGGTGGTTTATCATTGGCTGGAGAAAGTCCACTTCAAGGGATTAGAGTCGTTTTTTAATTATTGGGTCGGTCATCTTTTTTAGGAATTTATCCTTTAAGCAATGTCATGTAGCTGCTGGGATGTGAAAACAGAAACAAAAAAATACAAATGCATATTTTTTTCTAGTGCTGAGACGTTGAGAGAGTAGTTATAAAAATCTGTGTTGTTACTGAAGGTAAATAATATAATGTTAGGAATTTCATTCGCTAGTAAATGCGAATGTTACTAGTAACTCTCTCTCTCTCTCTCTCTCTCTCTCTCTCTCTCTCTCTCTCTCTCATGACTAATATTTATTACTAATGGAACCCCGATAATCGCATCCCAGAATTGCCCAGATAGGACCGAACAGGAGCTAGTATCTCCTTCCGGAGAAAGTAGTGTCATAAATGAAGTGCCCATCAGCGTCTCACAATACCCATTCGCTGATATGACCTGCCATAGCGGATAGACTAACGCTGTTAATAGATTTTGAAAGAGTGTAAGGCAATTTCCAATTGATAAACAGTTTTATTTTATGGTAAGGCAAACAAAATAATCTAGATGTTTTCAATGTAAAATTGATAAGTGGGGCATTGTAGGAATACAGCGTGAAGTGGTGTTTTCGGAAAGTGTTTTGTTACTATCATGATCATCATTATTGGTAATAATGGGTGTATTTGCGGTATTCATTATATATAGATCCCTTTCATTAGCGTGTAGCTGGTATATCAATGAAAGGAAGATTGTAAGACGAATACAAAAGACTATATTACAAAATAAAAGCCGATGATTGGAATCTAGGGTTATATATATATATATATATATATATATATATATATATATATATATATATATATATATATATATATATATATATATATATATATATATATATACTTTTAACTAATTTATGAATAAAAAATGGAAAGATCTATATCTTCATAAATAGTATACATAAAGCAATTAAGTGACTAATATCATTAGATGGCAATAATATTGTTTAGTACCAAAAGATTCCCTATTCACTCTGAGAGAGAGAGAGAGAGAGAGAGAGAGAGAGAGAGAGAGAGAGAGAGAGAGTTCTTCTTCCATCAACCCTCGCTAATAACAGGAAACGCCGCTTACTTCAATACTTCAATATAAATAAGTGGGTAATCTTGGGAGGGCAATGACCTAGAATGATTTCGGTCTTCTTCCACCGCTACCTCATGAGATGATGCCTTCCATCTGCTGATGTGATGGCTTTGTCTCTCGCCACGATTATGTTCGTGTTTCATTGTCAATTGATTTATTATTATTTTCTCTTTATTTGGCGAAATAATTATTATTCTTTGACGGATAATATCAAATAATTAATTATTCTTTTCATTCTAATTCATTACACTATTGGGAATAGTATTACTGATAAAAAAAGCAAAACGATTATCATTTCCTTTTGACTGAATTCCCGTGAATATTTAACGATTTTCAGTTTTTCATGATCTGTCATTCATTTTACACGCGCATATCACCCGCCTTAGCCATGATATTTACTTCCTCCTTCAAAAAAAAAAAAAAGTAAATAAATAAATAAATAAATTTCTTAATTTAAAAATTCTGTTACCTTTACTGTTCGTACTCGAGATTAAAACAGTTTTTACCTCTTTCCAACTCTTTCTCTCTCTATTTTTTTAAGGGAATGGTCATCTCTCGCCGACGAGAGAGGTGCGTTCCAATCAGGGGATATTGGCCGCATGTTGATGCAACTGGACCCTTTGAAGCGATTCCCTTTCATATCCTGAGTAGTTATAAAGGCGTCAAGGATATTACACTTTTTTCCGCTCTTTTTTTTTTATTTTTTACAGCAAGGGATGTTAAAGCAAAATGATGACAATTAGATTTTTCTATTTATTTTTTATTATCTTTTTTTTTGTTGAAGTTTAGCTTTGCTAATCCTTTCTGTAGGAGAATTACAAATAATTTTCGTTTGCTACAACAGCTCAGATATTTTCTGGGTTCCGTCTCTTTCACGTGTATCTTTTTTTATTAGTTTTATCTCTCAGACTGTATCATACATCAGGTTAAGGGATAAGTATTGTTCGTTGGGTAATGGACATCGGAAAGGGCTCCCGGTATAAAAGTGTCATAAGTAAAGTCTTCCTTCAACCAACGCTTAAGAAGATATCTCGGCAGTTCTCGTTTTGAATTTTCCTCCGTAGTGTCACCTTTATTTACTATACATAGCATCATGCCTTATATATTTCATATACGTACATATATACACTATGTTTGTGTGTATATTAGTGCATTACACAACTAACCTATTTTGTTGAAAATGCAAACTAGTAAAATATATTGATTATTGTTAATCTAGCATCGTTGACCAAATGTTTATCATTTAGCTTTTAAGGTTGGGAGCCATTAGAAATGGTTTTTGCTTTCAGAAAAATATCAAATGGAAGAGAATTCAGGATCTCTTATCAGTTTTTGTCGTGATTTTCCTCACTTCAGTCAGAAATCATTGACAAAATGAGGCCACTTTGGCATAGAATTAGAGTTTGCATTAAGGAAAATGATTCATTAAACACACGTTATTTTAAAGCAGCCAAGCATAAGACTAATGTCCATCCGTTGATTGAACGGCAAACTTTCCCGAGATGCAAACGCAACTTTGGTTACGTGTTCTAGGAACCAGAAGTTCATTTAAGGCTGATAAAATTCTCAGATCGTGATAATAAGCCTAACATGAATAAATGAAGTGTGATGTTATTTTCCCCAAACTTCGTTGCCACTCGTTAGCTCCTGATTGCTTGCCGGCTAAACTTGCAAGCGAAGTTGCTTGAGCGAAAAATTCCCTCGTGCTTGATTCAGCCTAAGGCTGTTTCGTATGCGAGCGAGAGATATATAATAATTTGCTCCAATTTACGATGTAAAAAGTTGTTAGCTTTTTGGGACGGGGGGGAAGTTGGGGGTAGGGGTTATTTTCGTGATTAACTGACAAAATAGTTAAGAATGAATTCCATTTCTGTTGAGTGTTTTTAAAAAGGCAAAATTATTCTCTTTCTGATCACAATTTGAATCAAACGTTTATAATAATATAAGTATTCAACTTCTCATAATAAATTCTGACATACGTTTTAAAACGATAATTATTCCGTTTCTTATCACAATTTCTATCTAACAAATTCAAAAGACATTTTTTTAAATTACTGATCATAATTTGTATCAGCCGAATTTAAAACCAAAATCATTCCATCTCTGAACCATATCTCTGAAGAACTAATCGTCATTGTTGGCTGATCAAAGAGCATAAACGTGGGCTGTCATAAGACCAGATGAATCTACAATCGCATATACCGTCCGTTTGTTAAACCTTTCTTTACAAATTCCTTTATTTTTTTCTCCAATTTTATGGACGAAAAACATAATTTATTACATAACCAACTTTTATTTGACGTCTCTGCAAAAAAAAAAAAAAATGAGAGCAATCTTTTAAGTAAAATTTATAGTTGAATTCGTTACTCACTAAATATACTCCAATATACTTACTCCATTTATCTACTGTTCAGAAATACGACGTCGTTCCCAGGTAGGAGCTCTTGAATATTTGGGAATATACACAAATGACAAAATTCAGAATCGAGGCTTTGCTCTGCGCCAGACCGACCTGGACAGTCACACGGCTTTTGGGATAACGAGTATCTCTCGAAGCCTCAAAGGTAATTGGCTTCAGGGCTGGATCGGAAGAGAGAGAGAGAGAGAGAGAGAGAGAGAGAGAGAGAGAGAGAGAGAGAGAGACGGGGGGAGGGACGAAGGGAGATAAATTGAGAGGGAGGGAGGAGGCGGCAAAGAAGGAAGGGGGGGGGGGGAGAGAGAGAGTGAGAGAGAGAGAGAGAGAGAGAGTAATATACAGACTTTCTGAGTATATTTTTAGCTTTCTTGCTCTCATCAACTTCATTCTTTGTATAAATCTCAATTTCATAATCATTCCATGTTAAACAAAAATAAAAATTGCTTGTGGAATAATTTCCATCACAATTATCTTATGATTCTGATGACATTCCTACCTTATGACCTCAGTCCACAAACATATACTAACTGCAGTCTGAGAATCTAATAATTTCACATTGGTATGCAGCACGTCCATCATTTAGACAGGATATCTGTTTTATGAATCTGTCAGATGTTTGTCGATCCCGGCCAGGAAGCCATTAAATATGTATTCGGACACAGGGTCAAAGTTCGCCGTGAGAGCGGGAAATCATTCACGATTTTTTGACGCTCCCGGGAATAGTCCCCGTTATCAGTAATAGTCGACGTGGAATATTGGTTTTTTTGGAGAATCTTATCAAAGCTTTTGTTTTCAATTGATTCATCCAGTGATCTGGCAAGGGAACGTAAAAGTTTAGACAAAATAATCGTAACATTCTTTCTTAATTGGACTGAAGACTATAATTATTCCTTCCAAATTGCTAACTTATATCCAATTTAACGAACAGAGATAAGGTGAATAAAAAATATTGAATGAAGAAATTCATTATCTTTCGACGTCTGCAAAATGAGATAACAAGCATCTCAAGAATCTGAATAGACGGGATTAGAGTCAAGAGGATTAGCAACTTGTCGAAGTTCCAATCTGAGGTTTTTCAGCCAAGTTTTGGCAAAAGGGAAGATGAATAATTATCCAGCGACTGAAATTCAGTGACTGAGTTATTTCAGAAGCTTTACAAGAAATGAGGAAAGTCTTACACACACACACACACACACACACACACACACACACACACACACACACACACACACATATATATATATATATATATATATATATATATATATATATATATATATATATATATATATATATATATATGACCTGGAATTTTCATGACTTTTTTTATCTAGTTCAGGTGAATTAATCCTTTTATATAGGTTGAGTGATAAGTTAAAATATAATTGTAGGTTAAGATAAACTCTGTAATTTATATTTTTGAAAAGCCGAGGTTTGGGGAAAAGTTCTATAAAATAGGTGCAATGAAGTGAAATTTGACGATAACCTATTTATTTTTACTTAAAGGAAAAGGGTTATGATTAATGACAAATGTTAGATAGATGGCATTGTGGCGTATATATATATATATATATATATAATATATATATATATATATATATATATATATATATATATATATATATATATATATATATATATATATATATATATATATATATATATACGCCACAATGCCATCTATCTAACATTTGTCATTAATCATAACCCTTTTCCTTTAAGTAAAAAATAAATAGGTTATCGTCAAATTTGTTCACTTCATTGCACCTATTTTAAAGAACTTTTCCCCAAACATCGGCTTTTCAAAAACGTAAATTACAGAGTTTATTGTAATCTACAATTATATTTTAACTTATCGCTCAACCCTATATAGAAGGATTGATTCACCTGAACAAGATAAAAAATCATGAAAATTCCAGGTCATGAGTGGCCATATTTATAACAAACCCTCCTCGTGCATAACAGGTCAGGTGAGGATTTATGTCTCTCTGGTTAAAGGGTCAAAATATATAAATCTTTGAATAATTAAGACTTTGGTAAGAACCGCTGATACGTCCTCTTAACTCTCACGTGATTATGAGAGAGAGAGAGAGAGAGAGAGAGAGAGAGAGAGAGAGAGAGAGAGAGAGAGAGTATTTTAGTTTGTTAAGAAACACGTCTTCGATAACATCATGTATTTCGAAAATTAACAGAAAGAGATCGGTAAGAATGACTATCATGGATGTTCCTTTTTAAAATTATGTAGAAGACAAAATGACTTTGGATATATCGAAAAAGACTGACCATTCACCATTCCGTTTCTTTAATACAATGAATATACTTAGCTTAAAGTATATCACTAAATTTTCATGAAAAAACATTTCACTTTACATAAACCGATACTTACATTAAAATAGGAAGTTGTTTATTTTTTATGTTCAGAGGATATCACAGAGTACTTTGAAATAAGAAGTATATACAATTTTGTGGAAAAAATAAGCTGTAGTTTTTAGTCGTGATAAATAAAAAAAAATAAATAACAGAACGCCCAAGGCTTCTGTTGTCGGAATATCCACAATAAATTATTGTGCTGAAGTTTTAAATCATTTTTAAGTAACTATCTGAGACTCCAATATAATCAAACTATGACGATGAGAATGTACAAGTATTATTATTCTGTGTTTTGGTGAACAATGAAATATTGTTTTGACCTAATGTATTCGTTATAGCATACACAGTATTTCATTAGTTCGTAAATAAATATTAAAACATAATTTAATCTTAAAATGAAAAGTAAACGTTAAAAGAACAAAGATAAATGAAAAACTTGAATTAACTCCCACTCTGAAAAAGGTGAAAACGTTAAATAATCTTTCTATAATAATGGTTTAACAAGAAAAGATTGTTGTTGCTTGTGAACAAGTTGGCGTCATTCGGTTCAGGTTTCATCATATCAATAAGTAATCTTGATAATTGTCTAAGGTTAATCATCAGGAAAGCAATATATACACTAATAAGATCATAAATGATTCATAGAACATTTGATCCAGCTATGATATAAAAAAAAATAAAAAGATAAAGCACACGCAGTCTTTGTCAAGAGAAAAATACACCTTAAATCCAAAACTGTTCTCTCGAGAATTTGATGTCTACCAGACTTCAGTCGTCTGGTTCGTAAGGAAAAAAAAAGAAAATTATAAAAATAAAAAGATATGTCGCGGGTTCGAACACGACCTGGGTTAATCTCCCGATTAGTTATTCTGGAGAAAGAGAGAGAGAGAGAGAGAGATAGAGAGAGAGAGAGAGAGAGAGAGAGAGAAGCGGTGATCTGTTAAGCGCATTTTTCCGAACGCCGCCGTCGATGTAAAGCTTCAACCTTTTTCCGTTTTCTGGACATGGAGATTGAAAGGATTAAGGCTCGATAGTTCAAAGGCTTTTTTTTTCTTTTATTCCTAAAGATGCGTTTGTTTTCCTTTGAGAAATGAAGAGAATCTTCTGATTTGGTGTCAGACAAATAAAAGGGAACGTGGACGTTTGTGTTAAATATTTTTTAAAGATTAAATCTCCTTCTTCTTCTTCTTCTTCTTCGTCTTCTTCTTCTTCTTCTTCTTCTTATTATTATTATTATTATTATTATATTATTTTTTTTTTTTTTTTTTGCTCTATCACAATCTCCAATTCGACTGGGTGGTATTTACAGTGTGGGGTTCCGGGTTGCATCCTGCCTCCTTAGGAGTCCATCACTTTTCTTACTATGTTCGCAGTTTCTAGGATCACACTCTTCTGCATGAGTCCTGGAGCTACTTCAGCCTCTAGTTTTCTAGATTCCTTTTCAGGGATCTTGGATCGTGCCTAGTGCTCCTATGATTATGGGTACGATTTCCACTGGCATATCCCATATCCTTCTATTTCTATTTTCAGATCTTGATACTTATCCATTTTTTCTCTCTCTTTCTCTTCAACTCTGGCGTCTCATGGTATTGCAACATCAATGAGTGATACTCTCTTCTTGATTTTGTCAATCAACGTCACGTTTGGTCTATTTGCACGTATCACCCTATCTGTTATGATACCATAGTCCCAGAGGATCTTTGACTGATCGTTTTCTATCCCTCCTTCAGGTTGGTGTTCGTACCACTTATTACTGCAAGGTAGCTTATGCTTCTTACACGGCTCCAGTGGAGGGCTTTTGCCACTGAATCATGCCTCTTTCGTGTACTGGTTCTGTGCAAGTGCCGGACATTCGCTTGCTATGTGGTTTATGGTTTCATTTTGCGTATTGCACTTCCTACAGATGGGAGAGATGTATTTCCCGTCTATCGTTCTTTGAACATATCTGGTTCTTAGGGCCTGATCTTGTGCCGCTGTTATCATTCCTTAAGTTTCCTTCTTTAGCTCTCCCCTCTGTAGCCATTGCCACGTGTCATCGCTGGCTAATTCTTTAGTCTGTCTCATGTATTGTCCGTGCATTGGTTTGTTGTGCCAGTCCTCTGTTTTGTTGTCATTCTCCTGTCTCTGTATATTTCTGGGTCTTCGTCTACTTTTATAGTCCTTCTTCCCATGCACTCTTTAGCCACTCGTCTTCACTGGTTTCAGATATTGCCCCAGTGCTCTGTTCTCGGGTGTTGACGCAGTCCTCTATACTTAGTAGTCCTCTCCCTCCTTCCTTTCGTGTTATGTATAGTCTGTCCGTATTTGCTCTTGGGTGTAGTGCTTTGTGTATTGTCATATGTTTCCTGGTTTTCTGATCTATGCTGCGGAGTTTCTGCCTTCGCCATTCCACTATTCCTGCGCTGTATCTGATTACTGGCACTGCCCATGTGTTTATGGCTTTTATCATATTTCCTCCATTGAGTTTTGACTTGAGTATCGCCTTGAGTCTCTGCATATATTCTTTCCTGATCGTGTCCTTCATCTCTTGGTGTTTTATCCCCTCCTTCCATTATTCCCAGGTATTTGTATCCAGTCTCATCTATGTGTTTGATTGCTCCCATCTGGTAGCTTTATCCCTTCAGTTCTTGTTACTTTGCCCTTTGGTATGTTGACTAATGCGCATTTTTCTATTCCAAACTCCATCCTGGATGTCCCCAGATACAATCCCTACACGTCTGGATAGGGTATCTATTTCCTTGATGCTCTTACCATACAGCTTGATGTCGTCCATGAACATCAGATGGTTGATTCTGTGCCTCTTTTCTTCAGGTGGTACCCAGCATCCATCTTCTGTAGTACTTTTGTCATGGGAATCATGGCTACTACGAAGAGTAGTGGGGACAGGGAGTCTCCTGGACAAGATCCCTCTCCTGATATTAACCTCTGCTAGTCTTATTCCAGATCTTGTATGTATTGTATTCCAGTTGCGCATTGTATTTTTCTTAGGAAGCTGATGGTGTTTTCCTCTACCCATATATTTCAGGCATTCTATTAGCCATGTGTGTGGTATCATGTCGAAGGCTTTCTTATAGTCTATCCATGCCATACTTAGGTTGGTTTTCCTTCTCCTACTGTTCTTCATTACCATTTTGTCTATCAGGAGCTGTCTTTTGTGCCCCTACACTTCCTTCTGCAGCCTTTCTGTTGGTGGGGGATGGTGTTGGTCTCCTCTAGGTAGTTGTATAGCCTTTCACTGATGATACCTGTTAGTAACTTCCACATTATTGGTAGGCAGGTGATAGGCCTGTAGTTACTGGCTATATTTCCCTTACTCTTGTCTTTTTGTATTAAGGATGTTCTTCCTGTGGTCATCCATTTGGGTGTATGGTGATGTGATACAATGCTGGAGTTGTTCTGCTATTTGTGGGTGTAGGGCCTTGAAGTTTTTGAACCAGTATCCATGGACTTCATCGGGACCTGGGGCTTTCCAGTTGGCATTTTCTTTAGTTGGTGTCCTGACTGTGTCTGTCGTGATCTCTGTGAATCTTTGTTTTATTCTCCCTGTTTCTTCTTCTTCTTCTCCTTATTATTATTATTATTATTATTATTTTTTTTTTTTTTTTTGTCTCTATCACAGTCCTCCAATTCGACTGGGTGGTATTTATAGTGTGGGGTTCCGGGTTGCATCCTGCCTCCTTAGGAGTCCATCACTTTTCTTACTATGTGTGCCGTTTCAAGGATCACATCTTCTGCATGAGTCCCGGAGCTACTTCAGCCTCTAGTTGTTTCTAGATTCCTTTTCAGGGATCTTGGGATCGTGCCTAGTGCTCCTATGATTATGGGTACGATTTCCACTGGCATATCCCATATCCTTCTTATTTCTATTTTCAGATCTTGATACTTATCCATTTTTTCCCTCTCTTTCTCTTCAAATCTGGTGTCCCATGGTATTGCGACATCAATGAGTGATACTTTCTTCTTGACTTTGTCAATCAACGTCACGTCTGGTCTGTTTGCACGTATCACCCTATCCGTCCTGATACCATAGTTCCCAGAGGATCTTTGCCTGATCGTTTTCTATCACTCCCTCAGGTTGGTGCTCGTACCACTTATTACTGCCAGGTAGCTGATGTTTCTTGCACAGGCTCCAGTGGAGGGCTTTTGCCATTGAATCATGCCTCTTTTTGTACTGGTTCTGTGCAAGTGCCAGGCATTCGATTGCTATGTGGTTTATGGTTTCATTTTTCGTATTGCACTTCCTACATATGGGAGGGATGTTATTTCCATCTATCGTTCTTTGAACATATCTGGTTCTTAGGGCCTGATGCTTGCCGCTGTTATCATTCCTTCAGTTTCCTTCTTTAGCTCTCCCCTCTGTAGCCATTGCCAATTGTCTTCGCTGGCTAGTTCTTTAGTCTGTCTCATGTATTGTCCGTGCATTGGTTTGTTGTGCCAGTCCTCTGTTCTGTGTCATTCTCCTGTCTCTGGTATATTCGGGTCTTCGTCTACTTTTATTAGTCCTTCTTCCCATGCACTCTTTAGCCACCCCTCTTCACTGGTTTTCAGATATTGCCCAGTGCTCTGTTCTCGGTGTTGACGCAGTCCTCTATACTTAGTAGTCCTCTCCCTCCTTCCTTTCGTGTTATGTATAGTCTGTCCGTATTTGCTCTTGGGTGTAGTGCTTTGTGTATTGTCAGGATGTTTCTGGTTTTCTGATCTATGCTGCGGAGTTCCGCCTTCGTCCATTCCACTATTCCTGCGCTGTATCTGATTACTGGCACTGCCCATATGTTTATGGCTTTTATCATATTTCCTCCATTGAGTTTTGACTTGAGTATCGCCTTGAGTCTCTGCATATATTCTTTCTGGGGGAAAATCGTGTCCTTCATCTTTTGGTGTTTTATATCCCCTCCTTCCATTATTCCCAGGTATTTGTATCCTGTCTCATCTATGTGTTTGATGCTTGCTCCCATCTGGTAGCTTTATCCCTTCAGTTCTCGTTACTTTGCCTTTTTGTATGTTGACTAAGGCGCATTTTTCTATTCCAAACTCTATCCTGATGTCCCCAGATACAATCCTTTTAGTCTGGATTAGGGTATCTATTTCCTTGATGCTCTTACCATACAGCTTGATGTCGTCTATGAACATCAGAATGTTGATTTCCTGTTGCCTCTTTTCTTGAGTTGGTATCTGGCATCCACTTCTGTAGTACTTTTGTCATGGCAATCATGGCTACTACGAAGAGTATTATTATTATTATTATTATTATTATTATTATTATTATTATTATTATCTGTCATGAGTTCAGAGTCAGATACCATGAAATTCGACCATTTTTGAGGCAAAGAGATAGATATAAGAAGAGAGCGCCAGAAAGAGAGAGAGAGCCTTACCTTACCTTATATACCTTACATCTTGTTCGGGTTTGCCCCAGGTTCCCTCAGTGAGAGAGGAGAGAGAGAGAGAGAGAGAGAGAGAGAGAGAGAGAGAGAGAGAGAGAAGAGATTGTAAATTCAAAGTGTGAAAAATCACATATAAAATAAATATACAGAATCCAAAAAAAATATGCTACCCGCAATCATTGAACACGTATACCAGTCGCTTTATATATTTACTGACCAAGCATATCGTATCTTTATAGCTCTACAATGAGTTGCATTGTAGTATCAGACACTGCATTTGTTGACACAAAACTTCTCGTTGTATCTACCTAGTACTGGGGAGCAACAATTTATTTGATGAAAACATAAAGGAATGTTTTAAATATCTGAATTTGCCATTGAAATTGAAAATTGACACAGTGGATAACGACTCCGTACAGACAGCATAACACTTCGCATATTTTGTCCAGAGAGAAAGGCTCAGTTCCATTTGCAATGCAAATCCTTTAGCGTTCACTGAATGTGGGCAAGTATTTACATTGCACTTGTATTAATGGTTTCCAAATCGATAGCAGTGGTTGAAGCTTTTAAACAGTGTAGTTTAAATGATTGTATATCGTATATATTTTTACATGTGTGCTCTGCTAAGTGATTTCTACCTATAATAAATGATTGTCAGTTACCTGATTCGTGTGACTGAGTAGTTTATTTCGTCTTCATCTCTTAGTTACTGTTGTACGTGTTGTAATGAAAATAGTGATTATTAGGTCCAATTTCTCTGTGGTTTTAACGGGATAATCACCCATTTTGATTCGTACCAAGGTAGCGGTCAGTTACAGGAAGCTCTATTTACCTGTATTTTCGTTACCTACGTATATCACTGAATAACTATTCAGAGGTGTGTGCCCTGCCGTAGCGCCTAGATATATGTATGTCTTATTTGGTGTGTATGTATGCTGATTCGTGCGTGTAAGTTTTGTGTTTCTGTGCTTTGACGGGGTAAGGTAACTCGTAAACCTGAATATTTTCAACACGCTGGTCTTTAAGTAGATCTCTCTCTCTCTCTCTCTCTCTCTCTCTCTCTCTCTCTCTCTCTCTCTCTCTGCGAAATATGTAAATTAACATCGAGGAACGTCAAAAAGGAACAATTATTTTTTCATAATTTCGACGAGACCTTCTTTTAGATCCAGGAGAGAGCTTAATAGCTTTCTTCTTAGTCTCGTCTTTCTCCACACACATTCTCCGAAACCTTCTGCCCAGAATTAGTTATTTTTGCTTCCTTTGAAGGTTTTCATGATCATTTTCGTCAAGGAGAGAGAGAGAGAGAGAGAGAGAGAGGAGAGAGAGAGATAGAGAGAGAATAGGTGATATGGAGGGAGAGAGTGCGGGAGGAAGGCAATTACCGCTCGTGTCTTGGTAATGGAAGCGGTTATCTTAAAATTTATTTATAACTTCTTCGAATTCCATTTCACTGATTAAAAAACCATATTCAGTGATAATTAACATTAATTAAAGTTCTCGAGTCTTACGTCATCTTATATCTTTATTACCTTTTTCGTACATTAGATGCATGTCCGCTTGTATTCAGGAATAAATGAAAGCTAAATAAACAAACTTTTTACAGAATTTTGGAAACACATTCCATCTTTCACAGGTAATATCAATTAGATTTTCGCTTTGGATCTAATTAAAACCTATAACCTGAGCTTTATGTCACCTTTATTAAAGAAAAAGGAGGCACCCTGCTGTTTGTGAGAACTCTGTTAGTGGTGAATAAGAATATGATACTATATATAGATTGATGATTTTCTCCTTCGAGTACCTCTTTTCCAACTTCCTTTCTTCAGACTTCTCCCAATTCCTCTTTTAGACAATTCTGGATCTATCAATTTTGCTGTCAACCACTCCAACTCCCTCTTTTCACTGTCTGGAGGGCCGAATGGCCGAAAGTGCTGAAGTGCTTGGCTTGGTAGCCTAAATTTCAAAATATGAAATAAACTGATAATTCGTACTGCCTCTTTTACAGCTCTATCTACTTGCATAATCTCGACAGAAATAAAAAACATGAGAGAATCCTTGCTTAATGGATTATGAGACGACGAAAAAAAACAATTCCCATGAATCATGCCTCTCATACCAGATCGAAATGTCAGTCTTGAAAGAAGTATTATGCCAAACTGGTCATATCCCCTTCATGATGCCGAATGTCTCTAACTTATACTGGATGTCAATTTTCCTTGGGATTTTTTAGAGCTGCCCTCGAGAACTGGGTTCTAGTTTTAGTTAGAGTGAAACCTATAGTAATTTCCTTTATTATTACGATATTTTACCTTTCGTCTTGAATGAATTGATGTCTTTTTCATCCAAGTTCATTTTCATAATTGTACCAGTGTTGTTAATATATAATAAAAAAATATCGAGAGAGAGAGAGAGAGAGAGAGAGAGAGAGAGAGAGAGAGAGAGAGAGAGAGAGAGAGAGAGAGAGAGAGAGATAACATAACTCGTAAATATATACGCACATGACAAAGATCATAGTATCATTTCAAATTATATACTAAATAAGAATAAATGAAATATCTCTAATAATACAAATTCTATTTGGATTTCATTTATACAAAATTTATATATTTTCCCCCTTATGCCTGACGGAAATAAGATCATAAATAGACACAGTGTTAAAAAATATTTCGCTTAATTAAGAGGTATTTTTGGTCATACGCCATATTAAATGTGAACGGGTATTCCCCAGAACGTGACAGTTTTGCTTCGTTATGATATTATATATGTTTTATAATTTAATTTTGTAAACGACATATTTCATAATTTTCATTGAATATATATATTATATATATATAATATATATATATATATATATTATATATATATATATATAATATATATATCTCGCTTTTTCATTTTTTCCTTCGTGGCAAAAACCTTTATTTATACATAGCATCACGTTTTATATACTTCGGTGGATCAAGGTATTCATATATCTATATATATATATATGATATATATATATATATATATATATATATATATATATATATATGAATACCTTGATCACGAAGTATATAAAACGTGATGCTATGTATAGATAAAGGGTTTTTGCCACGAAGGAAAAAAAATGAAAAAAAGCGAGAGGGGGGGATAGCCGAGTACTTTCGGGTCTTGTTCCGACCCTTTACTAAAGCAAACTGACACAACAAGATTAGCAATAAGGTCGATTTATGTAGAGTGAAATCGATCTTTTTGCTAATCTTTAGTGTCAGTTTGGATTATGAGCCTTCTCTTGACTATGTTTTTTCTTCTGTAAATCAGTTTGCCTTAGTAAAGGGTCGGAATAAGACCGAAAGTACTCGGTTATCTCTATTTTGTTTTTTTTCATTCGTGCAAAAAAATCTTTGGGCTATACTTATATATATAATATATATATATATCATATATATATATATATATATATATATATACATATATACATACATACATTCATACATACATGCTACAACACTGATCCAGCAGGAATCCCTGAGAGTTGGTGTGTGTGAAGGGAAGTTTAAAAAATAAGGGAGGAACACAAGTGCCAAGCGTCAGCGTCTCAATAAATCAAAGAAGTTTAGTGGAAGGGAGATGCCTCCTCCCAGACCTCAGAGGGCCGGGCTGAGGAAGAAGATGAATTATTGATTTATGCCTCAGAGAACAGCAAACTTTCAGTTCAAGTTTGTTATGGAGGGGCAAATGTTTCAGGCTGGCTTCAGATATTATTCACTGATGTCCACGAATTTTGTGGTGATTTGTAACTATTTAAAAGGTTAAAATATGTTAAAATGAAAAGAAATAGTAAAATATACTTTTCAGCCATTCAAGGCTTAAGACTGCAAAGACCCCAGAGTTGGAGTGGTTGGACAGCACAATAAAGAGATCTACAAATTTAGGGACACGAAATACAAGGATCTTAGGGTAGAACTGGGAGGACACAGTTATATTAACAAGAAGAAGAAGTAATGATTAGAAGTTTGTACAGTAAAGAATGGAGGTAGACTCTATGGAAAAGACGTCTAAGATGCATCTCTGTCAAGAAATTACGGTAATTATAGAAAATTCTACGCAGACAGACATGAAAACATGCAGAACCCTAGTTTTCAAAAAAATAAGTGTAATTAACATCAGCAATCTAACTTATTTACTTTATTGAATATATCCAATTTCTTTAATAATTCCTGAAGGCTAACAGCGAAGAAAATAATACAAACTTTTTTTTTGTCATTCATTCTGGGGTTACGAAATATTGATCTCCTAATTATTATTTTTTTTTTTTTTTTTTTTTTTTTTTTTTTTTTTTTTTTTTTTTTTTTGCTCTATCACAGTTCTCTAATTCGACTGGGTGGTATTTAGAGTGTAGGGTTCCGGATTCCATCCTGCATCCTTAGGAGTCCATTACTTTTCTTACCATGTCCGCCGTTTCCAGGATCACACTCTTTTGCATGAGTCCTGGAGCTACATCAATTTCTAGTTTTTCCAGATTCCTTTTCAGGGATCTTGGGATCGTGCCTAGTGTTCCTATGATTATGGGTACAATTTCCGCTGGCATATCCCATATCCTTCTTATTTCTATTTTCAGGTCTTGATACTTATCCATTTTTTCCCTTTCCTTTTCTTCACTCTGGTGTCCCTATCGTTTCTGATACCATAGTCCCAAGGATCTTTGCCTGATCGTTTTCTATCACTCCTTCAAGTTGGTGCTCATACCACTTATTACTGCAAGGTAGCTGGTGTTTCTTGCACAGGCTCCAGTGGAGAGCTTTTGCTACTGAATCATGCTTATTATTATTATTATTATTAGTATTATTTTTTTTTTTTTTTTTTTTTTTTTTTTGTTTTTTTTTTTTTTTTTTCGCTCTATCACAGTCCTCCAATTCGACTGGGTGTATTTATAGTGTGGGGTTCCGGGTTGCATCCTGCCTCCTTAGGAGTCCATCATCTTCTTACTATGTGTGCCGTTTCTAGGATCACACTCTTCTGCATGAGGCCGGAGCTACTTCAGCCTCTAGTTTTTCTAGATTCCTTTTCAAGGATCTTGGGATCGTGCCTAGTGCTCCTATGATTATGGGTACGATTTCCACTGGCATATCCCATATCCTTCTTATTTTTATTTTCAGATCGTATAACTTATCCATTTTTTTCCCTCTCTTTCTCTTCAACTCTGGTGTGTCATGGGTATTGCGACATCAATGAGTGATACTTTCTTTTCTTGACTTTGTCAATCAACGTCACGTCTGGTCTGTTTGCACGTATCACCCTATCCGTCCTGATACCATAGTCCCAGAGGATCTTTGCGTGATCGTTTTCTATCACTTCCTCAGGTTGGTGCTCGTACCACTTATTACTGCAAGATAGCTGATGTTTCTTGCACAGGCTCCAGTGGAGGGCTTTTGCCACTGAATCATGCCTCTTTTTGTACTGGTTCTGTGCAAGTGCCGGGCATCGCTTGCTATGTGGTTTATGGTTCATTTTTCGTATTGCACTTCCTACATATGGGAGAGATGTTATTTCCATCTATCGTTCTTTGAACATATCTGGTTCTTAGGGCCTGATCTTTGTGCCTGTTATCATTCCTTCAGTTTCCTTCTTTAGCTCTCCCCTCTGTAGCCATTGCCATTTGTCATCGCTGGCTAGTTCTTTAGTCTGTCTCATGTATTGTCCGTGCATTGTTTGTTGTGCCAGTCCTCTGTTCTGGTCTGTTATTCTCCTGTCTCTGTATATTTCTGGGTCTTCGTCTACTTTTATTAGTCCTTCTTCCCATGCACTCTTTAGCCACTCGTCTTCACTGGTTTCAGATATTGCCCCAGTGCTCTGCTCTCGGTATTGACGCAGTCCTCTATACTTAGTAGTCCTCTCCCTCCTTTCTTTCGTGTTATGTACAGTCTGTCCGTATTTGCTCTTGGGGTGTTAGTCGCTTTGTGTATTGTCATATGTTCCTGGTTTTCTGATCTATGCTGCGGAGTTCTGCCTTCATCCATTCCACTATTCCTGCGCTGTATCTGATTACTGGCACTGCCCATATGTTTATGGCTTTATCATATTTCCGGCGTTGAGTTTTGACTTGAGTATCGCCTTGAGTCTCTGCATATATTCTTTTCCTGATCGTGTCCTTCATCCCTTGGTGTTTTATATCCCCTCCTTCCATTATTCCCAGGTATTTGTATCCTGTCTCATCTATGTGTTGATGTTGGTCCATCTGGTAGCTTTATCCCTTCAGTTCCTCGTTACTGCCTTTTTGCATGTTAACTATTATTAGTTATTATTATTATTATTATTATTATTATTATTATTTATTATTATTATTATTATTATTATTATATTATTATTAAGCCCACAGAGTCCAATGACTTGAAATTCAAGCTTCCAGGGAATATGGTGTACATTTGAAAGAAGTAACAGAAGGTGAAACGAGATACAGAAGGAATGAATCAGTTATGAGTTAAGACAACAAATACCAAATAAATGAAAATGTAAGTAAATTGATAATATTTAGGAATAAAAGAGCGACCCTTACCGTTAGGAAAGGAAGGCTTGTGACAACAGCAGTCAGTCTGTGCTCTTTGGAGGTATCTGAAAAATCTCCTCGATGAAATTAGACTTGTTCTCATTAACCAGAAGCATTTCACTGCTAATTACTCCACTGAATTTCCAGATGCCCTTCATGAACGAAGCATTGTTTCCTAGGGATTCGTAGGATATTCGGACTTCTTCCACAGGATTAGATCTTATTATTTTATTGTGATTGGAAATTGGAATCGGTAACGTTATATTAGTCGTCAATTACCTCGTTCTGATGAATGGTGATTATTTTCGTTAATTGTTTGGGAAAAATTGATGAGCTCTTTTGAGTATTTGGCTAATGTGTATTAGCTTCCCATATGAAAAACAAATTAGTTATTTACTTGGTTTCCTGAGGTAATGAACAAGTTGAGTATTAGAAAAAAAAATTATACACGAAAATTTTAAAAAATATTGTGTATTTTAGAGAAAAATTTTAGTTTTAGAGTACCCACTTAACATTGAAAACACCAGAATTCATATATAAAAATTTGAGACATCGGCAATATGGACACACTCCGTCAGGGGAAAAAATCAAAAAAGAAAAACCTTCTGAAACTATCAACTGAGGTTTGCGGAACACTTGCCATCGGAACCCTGCCTGGTCCTATCACGACTTGGCTCTCTGCTGTGACAGATCGCGAAACTTCCCTTCATTAGACAGCCATGATTGATACTGAAAGGGAATCGGTTTTACCTCCCTTCGGAAGAGATAGACGTGATAAAGAAAGCTACAAGAATTGCATTTTTATCAATATTTCTTACCACACGCACACACACACACCACACACACACACACACACACACACTCCCACCCATAAAAGAAGACCCATCTAGCATTGCCAAAACAAATCATACACTTGACAAAAATGACCCTTCTCATTATTCAGGTTTACTCGATGAAAAAGACGAATCTTAAATATTCATCAGACTCCAATAAATACGTATTCCTGAACGGTGATTCTAGCTTTCGATACTGAGCTGAATAATAGGATCTATAAATCATCAGATTGAGAATTACCGAGTGTATTATTTAAACGCACTGAAGGACCAGAACTCTAAACTGAATGACGACCAAATTCTGAATACCATTTGCACTGAAGAAGTCGCTCTGAACCAAAGCAAATGGAGAGAAAATCGATGATAAATGGAAGAGAGTGTGGAATCATCTATTATTATGTTGTTATTGAGTAATAGATAAAACTATTTGCTAATGTATTAGGTTTTGTAAAGTGTATAAACTTTTCAGAATTTGAAAATTTAACGTCGAACAGCTGGAAAGAGAGAGAGAGAGAGATGAGAGAGAGAGAGAGAGTGATATGTTAGGAAAACATCTTTTAAAATAAGTAGGTAACGGCTTATCCGGATACATGAATGATCGTATGACCCGGCAACCGATTATATCGGTGCCGATAACGCTTCCAATCACAACCCCCCACCTCAACCCCCAACCCCTACCCCGTCCTCCTTCCCACCCCCAGACGATCCGGTAAAAATCGGAATTGTTCGTTCCTGCAAAGCCGACGAAGTTGAGAGGAGAATGACTTCATTAAAAGGAAACTCTCCGCTACTGACTAAAACAAAAGGAAAAAGTAAGAATGAAAATTTTGGATGGATATATCAGAGAGAGAGAGAGAGAGAGAGAGAGAGAGAGAGAGAGAGAGAGAAAGAGAAGCTTGCATGATTTTCTTCACTGGTAACGAAGAATTCAGCTTTTTTTTTTTATCAGGATGCATCAGTTTTTTTTTTATGAAGTCGGTTCCAAAAGGCCCAGCCCAAATTCGAAATCTTGGAGGTTTCCAAACTGGGCGGTACCGACCCCCAGGGGACGTTGAATTGACATTCGGGGGGCGGGGGGGATGCGGCGGGGGGGAGGCAAAAGGTGGGGTGTGTGTAGGCAGGGTGGGAATAAGAGTATTTAATTTTAAGCAATAATGTTTTTTTTTTTTTCATTTTATCAAAATCCGAATGACTAAATATATGTTATAAACACCAAGCCTGAATGAGAAAAGTTACAGAAAAGTTGGTATATATACCAAGAGATCCATCAACAGGTAAGCCAATTTAGGTCACTCCCGCTGATAATCTGTAATCTTCCTTTCTTACCAGTCATATATATATATATATATATATATATATATATATATATATATATATATATATATATATATATATATATATATATATATATATATATGTGTGTGTGTGTGTGTGTGTGTGTGTGTGTGTAATGGGGAGATTCCCCCATTATTCATTTGGTAAACGTGTAACTCGAGCGTCAAGGCAAACTAATACACACAGCCCCTCTCTCTCTCTCTCTCTCTCTCTCTCTCTCTCTTGGCAACTCCTCTCTCTCTCTCTCTAAGCGACCCCTCTCTCTCTGTCTCTCCGACAATCTCTTTCTCTCCACTCTAACAGGTAATGAAAATGAGAGAGTTGCATCATAAGAAAATACGTTTAATAACAATGAATAAATAATGAATTAATCAAGTCTTACCGACTAACTCAATTCAATTAAAACCCAACAAAATGTCTGAACAGTTAAAGTCACACCAATCGTCTCTCCCATCTGAGACTCTCTGTCGGTCCCTTTGCCAGACTGTCTGTTTCAAAGACACAGAAAACATCCCATAAGTAACACACACAAGTTTAACAATCAGGGATTAAAGATTGAATATCATTACAAAATGTCAACAGATAACAAGCCAGTCTTCGGCTAAAATACTTCAACCACTCACCCAAGCAGCCGGAACACTTAAAGCACTATACCATAAAAAAAACTCCCGGTGAGCACCACGGCATCTTGCCTTTCTTCCAAAGACGCCTCTATCAAAATCCCCCATAGACTTGGGTATCCTACATTATCAATAGAAAAGGCGCAAATACGAACGCACAGTTCATTAGTGCCTCACGATTACTGGCCGCATCCAGTTTCACAAAGGCACTTTGAGAAGAGTTCATAAACTATCGTACATTGACTTGTCTAACTAAGCAGTTTTATCTCACGCCATCCATAGAAACTCATTGCTCAGCTTTCTCTCGGGTCGTTGCCTCTGCACTGTTCTTCACATTCCATAGGTCACAGAGAACATAATGGCAATATATTATTAATCAAAAAACCCCTAGGCCTACCATATATATATATATATATATATATATATATATATATATATATATATATATATATATATATATATATATATGGCCCGCAAACTGTAAAACAATACCTAAATTAAAGGACCACTGGAGACCATTAACTATTTTAATCTCGCTCAAATGACGCCCTGATGGCTATAGAACAACAGATTCATAAGAAAATTGCATCAGTTAACAGCTATACTGATGGACCATAGCAGTAAAAGCAAAAATTTTGTGGTGTACTTAACGAGCATGAAAAACATGGAATCAATCAAATCCAGAGAGAGAGAAGAGAGAGGAGCGGGAGAGAGAGAGAGAGAGAGAGAGAGAGAGAATCCCATATTTTCTTTAATTTTTTTGTACATTTCATTTTGAAGACCACATTATTCGAAGTTCCACTGATGTAACTTTCTCATTAGAAATGAAATTTCGTTTATTTGCATTCTGTAATCATATATAAATCATATATAGAAAAAAATATCTAACATTATAGCTTTATCATGACCCTTTCGTTTTTTACTTCAAGATATGACGACTGTGTTTTTATATATCCGTTGCTACGTCCTTCATCCAATTAAAGAAACTGCCAATTTCCCCCATATCTTAACGATGGCTACGAAAAATATAACATTAGAAAGCTGTATTGATTGAAACACAAAGAGTATGAATATAAATTATTTACCGGAAACAAATGTGTAACAACTAACGAAGAGAAGTTTACTAGGTCATTTACGTGGTAGTAAATGTGTAGCAATAAAAAGAAAAAAAAAAACATAAAAAAGTGCCTTATGATATCTGAGCTTTGAAACTGCCATATTTTTTGTTTTCTCTCAGTAGTACGTCAAACTTTGCCAATGTCAGGAGACTATTTGAAGAGGCGTCATATAAACTAGGAAAAAAAGGTCACACGGTCAACATCACCTCGGAAAGGCATAAAACTACTGGAACTGCAATGAAGACCAGAAACTGGAAAATACTGTAGGGACAAATTGAACCTTGTCTGTTTCATGGATTTACGACAGAACAGGAGCGATTGTTCACGTACACATGATATATATTTTTTCTAAATATTTATTTGTTAGTTTAGTAACTTATTTTTATCTTCAAGAATTGATTTTTCTTTCCGTATTTCCAATTCCCTTCTGTCACTCCTTTTTAATGAACACCTATACTTCGGAAGCTTGAATTACAATTCACTGTCCCTTGTGAATAGGGATCATCTTATGAAGAATCATAGAAAATTATTGGTATTTGAGAAACGGCTGTAGATAAGCAAAGCAAAAATCGAGTGAGCTCTTACTAGAGTGGAAGTGAAATATGGAAGAAATTGTAGTCATAAAAAAGTATTTCATATTTTAGCATCTAGAGTGAAGAATAATGGCCAAAAGGTTTCTAATTTGTCTTTCTTTATATCTTCAGCTAAAACCATTTTAGGAAGGGTCAAAAGACTATAAATCCAAGAGGGCTTTAAAGGGAAATCAGTCTGCAGAGAAGAAACATTTATGGGAAAATTGTATAAATAAATATATAAACATGCGGTAATAGACAGTGAAACCGATGCACCTGAATTCAAGATACGTCAGCAGAAAACAAAAATGAATTTGCTTAAACATTTGGAGATCAGAAGAATCCACGACTTAACCAGGCAAACCAATCCACAGAAATCTGACCACTCACAAAGTAGGTCGAAGATTTCTAAAAAAGGGAATTTACACAAGATTCAGCAGATAGTATTAATTTGCAGTGATCATGTCTTCTCTTTTCACAAGAGCCATCCAGTTTCAGTTCGGGAGAAATTACATGGACTGACAAACAGACAAACAGACCAAGAGAAGCCCTAATATATATACACACACATACACACACACACACGCACACACACACACACACACACACACACACACACATATATATATATATATATATATATATATATATATATATATATATCAGTTATGTTAACTATTCTACATTATCCTTGGTTTCTTTTCCTTAACTATGTCATACAGATATTGCATTCCTTAGCTTTCGTTACACTTGTAAATTGTATTTTTCGTTAGAGAACTATTCAGTGTAGTGTTGAAAACATCTTTTTCTTTTGCTTATCATTACTAGTGTTTTTGTGATATTACGTGTGAAAGTAATTATATTGAAATTTAAGTTTTTTTTATTTGTAAGTATTAAATTAACGACAGTCTTTAGTGTTTAATTAAGATCCTGCTGGATTGGATGTAATTAAAAGTGGTTAAAATAGAGGTGAAAATAAATAATACGTGAAGCAGACAAAAAGAATATTTTTGTTGGTGGTGATATTTTAAATTTATGAGGGATAATTGAGTGATTACAGACCAGCAACATCCCCACACCTAGCCACCAGGTAAGATTCACTCAAGTCCCGTCATAAGTGGGGCCTGTCCGGGATTGATCTAGTCTTTTTGTTTGTGATTATTTAAAGTGCAAAGAAACTTAAGTGAGTTGTTTATATAAGTGATAGTTATTTGTATTGACGGTTTTCTTATTTTCTTCTTAACAATCCAATCCAGCATTTCATATCTTCAACACGTACGCTGAATGGTTCTCTCACTCAAAATCGGTATCTGTAAATAGGATAGACAGAAACAAATTAAATATTAATTGGTTGGGTTCTGTGCTATGTAGCCCTTCTATTCCCGCCTTATTTTACGAGCCAAAAATCAAGGTTCTCTTCTGCCATAAACTACTTCTTACATGCATATTGTGCTAATCTAAATATCATGTTTGTGCGCTATCGTGAGACCTTCGATCACTAATTGATCTCGGCCTTTATGTTGGCCATCCATTTTCAGTTAATCTATTTTCAGACTGTGTTTCTATTTGCGGTCACATTAATTTGTCTTGAGAAATTGTTGTAAAATTCATTGTTATATCTTGGTGTCAAATGTGTCTATATTTAAATTAATGGCATAACCTAGTGTGAATATAATACCTTGATATAATATCGCTCTATTAACAATAGTTGGGGTAAAATCCTTCAGAATGTCGTTTTAATTTGGAGAAATTTATGAACGATATAAAAGGGGAAATTTTGAGTTTACGTTAGCCAAGAAACAGGAAGTATTGTCTGTAGCCCAGAGATGTGGTCTTGAGGTCGATCCAAAACATGTGAAAGCTGTCATTTTATTGTAAAATCCTGCAATTCTTAATAGATAAAGGAATCATCGAAGATGTTGATGAGGGACGTCGATGAATTGCGATCCTTTCTGAGCATATGCCACCCCTGGAATAGATCCAAATATTGAAAAGTTGCGTCTTCAAATACATTTGCAACAAGAACAACGGAAAACTGCTGCACTAGAACTTCAAAAGCAACAGGTAGAACTTCAAAGCAACATGAAGAACTTCAAAAGCATCAGGAATTATTGGCGTTGGAGTATGAACACAAGTGAAAAGTGGCTGAACTAGAGATACAAAAGGAAACATAAGTCGGCAAATATACCAGATTAAGCTGAAACTGATGGAGAGATACCAGTAAGTTCGACATACTCCAAAGCTAAAAGCTACTTCCGGATTTTGATGAAAAGTACCCAGAGGTATTCTTTACAACGTTCGAAGACACTGCTAAAACCTTGAAGTGGCCTCAGGAGCAATGGGTAATGGTTGTCAGAAATCAGTTCAAAGGATAAGGCAGCATATGTAATCTCTCAGATGGCTAAAGTAAAGGAGTATGATGTGATTAAAAAGGCAGTTTTAGATGCTTATGCCATCACAGCTGAAGGTTATCAGCAACAGTTCCGCCACTCTTACATAACGCCTTCACAAACTTTTGTTGAATTTTGTAATGACAAAGATTAGGCAATTTACAAAGTGGTTGCAAAAAGACAGGTGTCAGATTTTGAATCCTTACAAAATCTTATTTTAATGGAAGAGTTATTAGGAAATTACCAAGTAACATTGCTACATTCATTCTCGAAAAGGGAGAAACCAACTTGTTGAAAGGAGCCAGTTTAGCTGATGATTACTACTTGATCCATAAAACACATATAACCATTTAACAAATCTATTTCTTCATCATCCACAGCATATTGTTCCTATTGTAAGCAGGAAGGGCATCCCATAGAGAACTGTCCTAATCCTTCGTGCAAAAAGTCTGATGTTGGAAAGAATTCTCCGAACCCTAATAGGAAGGATAATAAGAAAACATTTCATGTTGCTGCTCAAGAATTAGATAAGGACGTCTTCAAACCTTTCACTTGTAAAGGCACCGTGAATGGTATTCCAGTGACTTGCTTACGGGATACAGGATCCTCCCAAACTGTGGTAGCTCTGCCCTCACAGGACTTCAAACTGAGACATGAGTATGTTACCGTGTCTGACCTCAGTACCACCAAATCCATGCCTTTGGCAGAGGTGAATTTATAGTGTCCTTACTATCAAGGTAATGTTTTAATTGCAGTTTCACGAGATCCGTTCCCTTGTTCATCTATCCAGCTTTTAATTGTGGTAAGATCTTGCAGGGGCCATTGTTAATCCAGTAGTATCTGATCCTGATATTCTTATAGAAAATGAGTCCAATAAATTAAATAATGCTGTTATCTGTTATACAAATGGCATCAATTAACAATTGTTATAGATAATGGCAATAGAGTAGAGAAGACATTAGACCTTATAAATATGACCAAATCAAACTTCAAGGACTTGCAGAATAAAGATCCTGTCCTTAAGGCTTTTTGGAAGAAAGTTGCAGACCCAGATGATATCCCAAAACTCCTTACTTTTATCTTGATAAAGATTTGCTTTTTCGACATTTTAGGTCCTCCAAAGCACCAGCAACCACAACATGGTTTGACTGTCATCAACTTGTTGTGCCACTCTCTCTAGTTCCAGCTCTTCTTGAATTAGCCATCTCTCATGTGAACCACTTTGGAGTCAACAAGACTTACTCTACTTGGCTGACGACTTCTTCTGGCCTGGGATGAAGGAGGACATTCAACAGTTTATTAAGCATGTCAATCATTGCCAGACTACAGGCAAACCCAATGAGAGACTTCCACCAGCTCCTCTTCAGCCCATATCCGTACCAAAGTTTCCATTTGAGAGGATTATCATAGATTGTGTTGGCCCAATGCCTAGGACTAAGCAAGGTAATGAGTATTTACTTACTGTTTGCCCTTTCAACTAGATATCCCATAGCAGTGCCAATAAAGAATATAAATGCTAAAATATAATTGGTCAACTTGTCAAAATTTTCACAACCTATGGATTTCCAAAGACATTGCAATGTGATAGAGGCACAACTTCACTAGTAAGCTTTTTCAACAAGCTATGAGAGAATTCAATATTCATAACATATATGCTTCTGCTTATCATCCCCAAAGTAACGGTGCACTAGAAAGGGTTCACCAAACTATTAAAAATCTACTTCGGAAGTACATGCAGGAAACTTCAGAACAGTGGGATAAAGACATTGATCTTCTGATGTATATTATACGAAGTGTACCACAAGAGTCCACTGGAGTGTCCCCTTTTCGAATTAATGTTCGGAAGAAAGCCCCGAACCACTCTCAGTATGATGAAGGAAAATCTAATTCACAAAACAAGGAAAGGATTACAAACAAACATTTTGTCATATCTACAGGACTTAAAGATAAAATTGTATCACTTCATGTATTTGCTAATACTAATCTTTTGCATTCCCAGGGAGAGATGTCCCGCTTATATGATAAAAATGCAAAGCTTCGTGTTTTTCAGCCAGAGATGAGTGCTTGTCTATCATCCATACCCGGTTCCCCTTTACGTGAAAAATTTATGGGACCTTACAAAGTGCTTCAAAGAATTTCTAAGGTAAACTATGTTTCTCTCTACTCCTGATCGTAGACAATCAAAGCAACTAGTGC
>NC_087200.1:215205356-215237568 GCF_015104395.2 Macrobrachium nipponense
TCCGTATTTGCTCTGGATTAGTGCTTTGTGTATTGTCATTTGTTTCCTGGTTTTCTGATCTATGGTGCGGAGTTGCTGCCTTCGTCCATTCCACTATTCCTGCGCTCTATCTGATACTGGCACTGCCCATGTGTTTATGGCTTTTATCATATTTCCGCGTTGAGTTTTGACTTGAGTATCGCCTTGAGTCTCTGCATATATTCTTTCCTGATCGTATCTTCATCTCTTGGTGTTTTATATCCCCTCCTTCCATTATTCCCAGGTATTGTATCCTGTCTCATCTATGTGTTTTGATGTGCTCCATCTGTAGCTTTATCCCTTCAGTTCTCGTTACTTTGCCTTTTTGTATGTTGACTAAGGCCGCATTTTTCTATTCCAAACTCCATCCTGATGTCCCCAGATACAATCCTTACTGTCTGGATAGGGTATCTATTTCCTGATGCTCTTACCATACAGCTTGATGTCGTCCATGAACATCAGAGTGGTTTGATTTTGTTGCCTCTTTTCTGAGTTGGTACCCGGCATCCATCTTCTGTAGTACTTTTGTATGGGAATCATGGCTACTACGAAGAGTAGTGGGGGACAGTGAGTCGCCCTGGAAGATCCCTCTCTGATATTACCTCTGCTAGTCTATTCCAGAGCTTGTAAGTATTGTATTCCAGTTGCGCATTGTATTTTGAGGAAGCTGATGGTATTTTCCTCTGCCCCATATATTTCAGGCATTCTATTAGCCATGTGTGTGGTATCATGTCGAAGGCTTTCTTATAGTCTATCCATGCCATGCTTAGGTTGGTTTTCCTTCTCCTACTGTTCTTCATTACCATTTTGTCTATCTGCAGCCTTTCTGTTGGTGGGGGATGGTGTTTTTTCTCCTCTAGTAGTTGTATAGCCTTTCGCTGATTGATACCTGTTAGTAACTTCCACATTATTGGTAGGCAGGTGATAGGCCTGTAGTTTACTGGCTATATTCCCTTACTCTTGTCTTTTTGTACTAAGGATGTTCTTCTGTGGTCATCCATTTGGGTGGGTGCTTGGTGATTTGAGATACAATGCTGGAGTTGTTGTGCTATTCGTGGGTGTAGGCCTTGAAGTTTTGAGCCAGTATCCATGGACTTCATCGAACCTGGGCTTTCAGTTTGGCATTTCTTTAGTGGTGTCTGACTGTGTCTGTCGTGATGTCTGTGAATCTTTGTTTTATTCTCCCTGTTTCTTCTTCCTTGACTTCCTGGAGCCATGTTGCATGTTTGTTGTGTGATACTGGATTGCTCCATAGTTTTCCCAGAGTCTCTTACTTGGTTCGGCTTCAGGAATTTCTGGGTGGTTGTCTTCCCCTCTTAGTTGGCTGTATAGTCTTTTCTGGTTGGTTCGAATAGTTTGTTCTGTTGGTATCCCTTATTCCTGTTCATGTACCGTTGAATCTGTGTGCTTTGGCCTTAAGCCTCTGTTTTACATCTTCTATTGTGTTATTTAGTCCCCTCTCTTGTACTTGTATTTCTCGTTGAGTTCCTCCCTTGTTTTCTTGCTTCTTAGCCTTTTTCTGCCATCTCTTTCAGTTCTCAAGTCAGATCTCATCACCATGATTTGCTTTTCCAGGCGCCTTTCAAGGAGGTAGCTGTTTTGGTTTCTGTTGGGTTGGTTGTGACGGTGGTGTGTGTGCGAATCCCCATCAGTTCTGCTACTAATCTTGCTCCTGCCATATGTCAAGTTATTTGTTTCTGTGATAATGGTGGTGTGTATTAGGCCCATTATTTCATTGACCTCACTTGTCTTCTTCCCTTAATTTCTTGGTGTTGTAGGCTTTCATGGAGGGGATCTTTCTTCTCTTTGTATCTGGCTCCATCCATTGTCTAATCTTTTCTACCCATTCCGTCCGTCTCTGTTACTTCGTTGGTGTTTCTTTGTGTGTCGTTGTTGATTACTCATCCTCCCTGTCGTCTTCTGTGGCATCGTCTCTCAGTTCGTCTCTTGTGTAATTCGTTGTCGTGTGACATTTCCCTTTCCAGTTCTTCTTTTTTCTGTTGGGGAGAGCCAGTTCTTTTTCTTTATGTTCCTTACGTGGTCTGCCAGCCTCTGCTCTGTTTGGGGGGTGTTATTCCTCTCATTCCAGATGTTGACCAATCTTCTTCTATATCCTCTCTCCGTCGGGTTGCTTCTGATGTAGCATCTCCTATTTCCTTATTTTCTTCTCTTGTCCATTTCTTCCTTTTTGCCTCTGTAGCTCCAATCTAGGCTGTTGATTACTGTCGTGTGGTGATCAGTTGCTGGATGACGACCTCCAAGTACCTGACCGTCTTCCCCTACAATTGGGTTGAATACCTGGTGCCGGACGAGGCTCCTCTGGTTGCCAGAGGTTCCATTTACGTCGTTGTCGTTTATTCCTTCATTTCTTTTCCATCATTGCTGAGTTTTGCTATTTTTGAACCCATAGCTGGATCCTACCCCATCAGGGATAGGATACTCATTTACAGCTGAGTAGACTGAGGAAATTATGGTAAAGATCCTTTCCCAAGGAATCAACGCCGACGGAGAGACGGTCACACCTCCAACTACTGACCAGCCCCAATGTTGCTTAACTTGACTTAAGTCTACTGACGACCTAAACCCACTCCTCCACGGCGCCACACATTTTATTATTATTATATTATTATTATTCTTATTATTATTATTATTATTATTATTATTATTATAGTAAGGACACTGTAAATTCACCTCTGCCAAAGGCATGGATTTGGTGGTACTGAGGTCAGAAACGGTAACATACTCATGTCTCAGTTTGAAGTCCTGTGAGGGCAGAGCTACCACAGTTTGGGAGTTTCCTGTATCCCGTGAGCAAGTCACTGGAAATACCATTCACGGTGCCTTACAAGTGAAAGGTTTGAAGACGTCCCCATCAAATTCTTGAGCAGCAACATGAAATGTTTTCTTATTATCCTTCCTATTATTATGGTTCGGAGAATTCTTTCCAACATCAGACTTCTTGCACGAAGGATTAGGACAGTTCTCTATGAGATGCCCTTCCTGCTTACAATAGGAACAATATTCTGTGGATGATGGATGAAAAAAGAAAAAAAAAAGTAGACTTGTTAAATGGTTTAAATGTTTTATGGATCAAGTAGTAATCATCAACTAAACTGGCTGCTTTCAACAAGTTGGTTTCTCCCTTTCCGAGAATGAAGGTAGCAATGTTATTTTGGCAATTTCCTAATAAACTCTTTCATTAGGATAAGATTTTTTAAGGATTCAAAATCTGAAACACCTGTCTTTGCACCACTTTGTAAATTGCCTAACTTTGTCATTACAAAATTCAACAAAAGTATGTGAAGGCATTTGTAAGAGTGGCGGAACCGTTGCCGATAACCTTCAGCTGTGATGGCGTAAGCATCTAAAACTGCCTTTTAAATCACATCGTACTCCTATACGTTAACCATCTGAGAGATTACATATGCTGCCTTACCTTTGAACTGATTTCTGACAACCATTACCCATTGCTCCTGAGGCCACTTCAAGGTTTTAGCAGTGTCTTCGAACGTTGTGAAGAATACCTCTGGGTCCTTTTCATCAAAATCAGGAAGTAGCTTTTTAGCTTTTAGTATGTCGAACTTACTGGGTATCTCTCCATCAGTTTTCAGCTTAACCTGTATATTTGCAGACTTCTGTTCCTTTTGTATCTCTAGTTCAGCCACTTTACACTTGTGTTCATACTCCAATGCCAATAGTTCCTGTTGCTTTTGAAGTTCTAGTGCAGCAGTTTTCTGTTGTTCTTGTTGCTTTTGAAGTTCTAATGCAGCAGTTTTCTGTTGTTCTTGTTCCAATTGTATTTGAAGACGCAACTTTTCCATTTTCAGATCTATTCCAGGGGTGCATATGCTCCAGTAAGGGATCGCAATCATCGACGGTCCTCATCATCATCTCGAAGATTCCCTTATCTATTAAGAATTGCAGGATTTTACCAATAATGACAGCTTTAATATGTTTTGGATCTACCTCAATACCACATCTCTGAGCTACAGACAATAATTCCTGTTTCTTGGCATAACGTAAATTCAAAATTTCTCCTTTTATATCGTTCATAAATTTCTCCAAATTAAACGACATTCTGAAGGATTACCCCAAGTAATGTTAATAGAGCGAGATTATATCAATGTCTTGTATTCACACTAGGTCTATGCCATTAATTTAAATATAGACACATTTGACACCAAAAAACTAACTAAATATTAGTAAAAATAATGAAGTTTACAAAAAATTTCTCAAGACAATTTTAAAGAGACCGCAAATAGAATCATAGTCTGAAAATAGATTAACTGAAATTGGATGGCCAACATAAAGGCCGAGATCAATTAGTGATCGAAGGTCTCACGATAGCACACAAACATGATATCTAGATTAGCACAATATGCATGTAAGAAGTAGTTTATGGCAGAAGAGAACTTGATTTTGGCTCGTAAGATAAGGCGGGAGTAGAAGGGCTAAGCATAGCATAGAACCCAACAATTAATATTTAATTACTGGTCTATCCTTTATTTTACAGATACCGATTTTGAGTGAGAGAACCATCAGCGTACGCGTGAAGATATGAAATGCTGGATTGGATTGGTTAGAAAATAACAAAGAAAATAGTCAATGAAAATACTAATCACTTTTATAAACAACGCACTCAAAGTTTCTTTGCACTTAAATATTCACAAACAAAAAGACTAGATCAATCCCGGACAGGCCCCCGCTTATGACGGGAGTTGAGTGAATCTACTGGTGGCTATGGTGTGGGGATGTTGCTGCACTGAATAGTCTCTAACGAAAAATACAAATTACAAGTGTAACGAAGGCTAGGAATGCAAATATCTGTATGACTAAGTTAAAGAAAAGAAACCAAGGATAATGTAGAATAGTTAACATAACTGATAATAGATGGCGTTGAACATTAACACCCGATAATTTTCATATTTACACAAATAATTATTTTACAGATTTTTTTTTTTTACAAATAATTGTGACGTTCCGTCATAAGATATATATATATAAATATATATATATATATATATATATATATATATATATAATATATATATATTATATATATATATAAAGGTTTTTTTACCACGAAGGAAAAAATGAAAAAGCGAGATAGCCAAGTACTTTCGGTCCTGTCGGACCCTTTACTCAGTAAAGGGTCCGAACAGGACCGAAAGTACTTGGCTATCTCGCTTTTTCAATTTTCCTTCGTGGCAAAAAACCTTTATTTTATACATAGCATCACGTTTTATATACTTCGTGATTAAGTTATTCATATATATTATATATATATATATATATATATATATATATATATATATACTATATATATATATGTGTGTGTGTAGGTGTGTGTGTGTGTGTGTGTGTGTGTGTTGTGCGTGTGCGTGTGTGTGTGTGTGTGTGTGTGTGTATGAAAATAGTATGTTTAACATAGAACAATCATTAGAAAAACTTATTACAAATTGAAAAAAACGTAGTTGTTGTTTCGAATGTCCTACTGTAAGTTGTTGAAGATTAGGACAGAATAAACGATTTTCTGAGTCTACAACATTCACTTCAATCATTTAATTGAGTCATTGTTTTTGAAAGCTGCTTGTCAAGATTGGTCGAGGAGATATGACAGGTACAAATCCAGTTGAGTCCACTTATCAATCTCAGGCTGCTTAGCACTGATAAGCCCATTGAATTTAATTTTGATTGATATAAATATTATGACTTTTTTTGTTTATCTACTATCGATAATTTCCTTTTATAACTTACATCTTTCCTATATATTTACAATTTGTCAATTTATTTTCCTTTCTCAATAAGTGACTTAATCTTCTTTATTATCATTACTTTCTGTACTTCTTTCACATGAACATCATATTCTCTGGAAGCTTCTGTTTCAAGCCAGTGGCCCCTGTGGGCTTGTTCCATATGAATAGGGTTCGTCTTCTAAATAATAATAATAATAATAATAATAATAATAATAATAATAATAATAATAATAATAATAATAATAAGTTGAGATTGTATCCCTTATGCTTTTCTTAACTGTATATATTGCTGAATAGTTTCACAGCAAAGCTACTCACAGTTATATAATTTTACGATTATATACGGTTTAAAAGAACAGTTTGAAGGTTTATTCAAATTGAATGTGTAATAGCATACATTTGTCATTAACTTATCTGATTTTTTTTATCAGAAATGCCTAAACTTAAATGAACTGTAAAGAAACTATTCAAGAATTTACAAGGCCCATTAGGTAGACGTTGAATCAGCAGAAGTATGTAAATAAATAGAAATCAGACGAATAATTCACAAGAAATATATATTTGCAGTGTAAACAGAAAGGACAAATAAATGAACATCTTAAGACGACGATAAATGAAATAAAAATGCACGAAAAGATTATTTGAAATGTATTGATATAACGACAACAGCTCTCCTTCCGTCAGGCAGGCAGACAGACAGCAATAAGAGAAGATGTACAGGGAAGAGGAGCAGCCCCATTGGAACACCATTATAAAAAATGCTCCTGTGACCTACAAATATAAACGTCATTACTATAGCTTTTCGAAAACTAAACTAGGCGTTATACGGATAAACTTTTAGAGAGCTAGGTTCCTGTGCCAAAATCCAATTAAGCTTATTACAGATCTACAAGAGACGTAATGTTCTATGCCAAATCCAGTGCCTCATTGACAGATGCCGTCAGCACTATAGAACTAAGACTACGACACTATTCTTGGGTGAGATGTGATCCATAATCACTGCAATTAGGGGGATGCAGTTAAGAGATGTAATGTAAAGAAGCCTTAATCGGCTGGTGGTAATGAGCGCTACAAAGATCCTTGTCATCGGCAATGATCGTGCTATCCGCGTAATTGGGTTTATCTTTTTACACGGGGCCTACCCTCCCATGCCCATGTTAGATCTCTCTCTCTCTCTCTCTCTTCTCTCTCTCTCTTCTCTATCTCTTCTTGCAAAACAATTGCATGCTGGATTACGCTTTGGATTTTGTCCTTTCGATTTCCTGTAGCATCTCTCTCTCTCTGTCTCTCTCGGTATCTCGCCGTCTCTCTCTGTCTCTCTCGTCAAGGCTTCCATGGAGCGGACAAAGACGTTCATACGTTCTCAAGCCCTAGCGAGACGAGAGAGAGAGAGAGGAGAGGAGAGGACGAGAGAGAGAGAGAGAGATAGAGAGAAGGAGGTCGACAGAGAAACCAATAGCTGTGTCTTATGTTATTACATTCCAGGTCTTTTCGCTTCCTAGGTTATTTCAGACTCGAATTGTACCTGAGATTTCTCACTCACTTTCTCTTGTTTTAGAGACTGTTTCATTGCTGGAAGAACTTTGTGTTTTATTTGTTTTGAGTTTACTAAAGGCTTGATTGTAGTAAGAAAGTGTATTTAGTTTGTATTGTATAATATTGTAACTTAGACAGGATTGTTTTAGGTCTATATGATTACTTGTGAAGGTAAAGACTAATAATACTATTTTTGTAAACCGACATTAAATCAATAGGAAAAATGAACTATCAATCGGCAGAGTAGACATATAGATTATTATTATTATTATTATTATTATTATTATTATTATTATTATTATTATTATTATTATTATTATTATGCAGATGATGAACTTAAAAGAAGCGCTTGGGGCCATTGACTTATAAATTCATGCTTCTAAAGAGTATGGTGTTCACTTGAAAGCAGCAACAGTAGGTAACAGAAATGTTAGACGAAGAGGTAACTTATCAGATGAGAAAATAAATTAACAAATTAATAAATGAATAGGTAAAAATGCAAATGACTAAAATACAAGGAAAATCTTTTGGGTAGTAATGCAATGCATCTTCGAAAAGATCTTAGAGGTAAATTAACAACCTTTGCTAAAGAAAGAATAAAAATCTTCACTCAGAACACGAATGAATATGAGCTTGGCTTTAAAAGCCATTCGGTTTGCCTTTGAATCAGGTGACATTTGTCATTCCAGGATCGTAATTCTTCATTTAGAATGACATTTCCACTCGACGTCGCGGGAATTCTTGATAATGATCACGCTGCTCTTTTTATCCAAAGGTCATGGCAATTATGCATTAAACATCTTCAGTAATGGCACGTTATTTGAAGATTTGGCAAGATTATATATTCTGCTAGAATTAGCACGTAGGCACGTTGATTATTCTCGTTTACTTTACTTAATATCATGAAAATCTGGAGGATTATACGTTTCTTTCTCCGTTTAAATTCCAACAAACCTTTCAGTATCAACGGCCTATATAATTGCAAGCAAAATATACTTTATATATATATATATATATATATATATATATATATATATATATAATATTATATATATATGTGTGTGTGTGTGTGTGTGTGTGTGTGTGTCATCGTAATATGTAAAAAAAAAAAAAAAACAAAAAAAAAAAAATTCATATTTTGGAATTAAAGACACGTAGGGTAATTTTCCTCTTAACCCCCTTTTTTTATTATTGTATGAAAAAGATATAAAATCAATCTACAAATATGCATTACAAAAGTCGTGTACATAAAGGAAGGAGAATATCTTAAAGACTTCAGCAAACTTTGAAGGTCCCGCTCTTACTAAGGACTCGAACAAGGTAAAATCCCTATAAAAAAAAAGATCGCCTAAAATCATAGTACAAAGAGCTTTTAGAACTGGAATTTTATCTCAAATCCCAAAGTTTTACCGGAATTTCTTGATCTCGTTCTCTAAGTCTCTCGAATATCATAACTATTTTCACAAGCAAAATCTTGAAAGCTGAAGCATTTACATAGAGAGAGAGAGAGAGAGAGAGATAGAGAGAGAGAGAGAGAGAGTTCCTAAGCATTCTAACGAGGGGAACGAGAAAGTTCATGACCCATAATTGTGCAGTGATTGTAGGAAATGGTAATTTGCGTAAATAAAGCTTCGAAGAAAAAATTACCTTATGAATAAAGTAATTGGACTTGCCTCTACTGATATAATTTTTTTTTAGCAAGTGATACCAACATTTTAGGTAATAATGAATATGGAAGTCTATCATTTTGACTTATTTTTCGAAATCGAGCATGAAGAATGTATCAATGTTATATATATATATATATATATATATATATATATATATATATATATATATATATATATATATATATATATATTGATGTGCATCCAAAATCATTTACTATTAATAAATTGCATTTTGTCTTCGTATCAGTATATACAGATTTAAATGTCCTTAATTATTATTCATTCAATTTTATTCAAGCCTTCCTTTACGTTAAGTATTACTGAAGAGAAAATGAAATAACAGCTTTACAATATATTTTAAAATATATTTTAAAAAATCTCCATAGTCCTCTTTTCCTTTATGATGATAAGTGGACATTTTTCACCCTGAACTTAACTCTTCCTAATTAGTAAATCTCTCACGAGATGAATAGACACTCCTCCTCCACAAATTAATAACTGGTCTAGATTAAGGAATGGGTTACGTGCACAAAAAACGAATGAATAATGGGTCTTCCAGCTTAATTGGTCTCCCCAAATGATTCATTAAATATTGACTGACGCTAAATGCATCTTATTTTGATTATGATAAAAGATTAATCACTCTAGGAATTTATGAGTAATTAAGGCGTGCATCTTCTTTAACTATAACTGATTAATCCTCTCTCTCTCTCTCTCTCTCTCTCTCTCTCTCTCTCTCTCTCTCTCTCTCTCTCTCTCTCTCTCTCCAGACGACAAAATTACTACATCTCTCATTGTTTTATTCAATTTTGTATGTAGTATTATTGTAACCACTATAACTGATTTTACTTAATATTTATAGCCTGTTTTTGCGTATACGAAATAAAATCTTAAAAACTGGCTATTAAATAAGTAAGCAATACTTGAGCCATATGTATGTCATGTTAATACAGTAGGTTTTTAAGAGACGAAAACAATTATCATTCATTTTCAAGATTTCTGAAACCTCAAATTATTATTAGATCGCGTGCTTTTTTTTTTATCTGTATTGTCGGTTATCAACATTTTGTTGGAAAACACATAGCATAAAAGCACATCATAAATGATATTTATAATAATTGCTAACCATATTTTTTTTCTAAATTCAAATTGATACGTAATAAAGTATTAATCGATACTTTGAAGCCTCGACTTGAATACCATGAGGATATTTATTTCCTAAATAAGTGTAGTAAAGAGGCTATCTCAAATATTTTTTTTATCTTTATTGTTGGTTATCAACATTTTGTTGGAAAACACATAGCATAAAAGCACATCATAAATGATACATTATAATTTGCTAATCATATCTAAATTCAAATTGATAGGTAATAAATATTAATCGTATACTTTGAAGCCTCGACTTGAATACCATGAGGATATTTATTTCCCTAAATAATGTAGTAAAGAGGCTATCTCAAATATGTATTCCTCTACAAATAATAGACCATGACTGGGAGAGGTAGAGAATTGGCTGACTTGATGAGAGAAAAGAAAGTAGATGTTGTGTGTGTGCAAGAAACGCGGTGGAAAGGAAATAAAGCTAAAGAGTTGGGAGATGGATATAAGCTATATTATAGTGGAGCAAATAAACAAGGTGAAAGGAGGGTTGGCATAGTACTGTCTAGTGAACTAAAGAACTCGGTAATAGAAGTGCATAGAAAGAATGACGTATCATCAAATTGAAGATAAGTTATGAGGAGGAGAGATTCTGAATATTATAAGCGCATATACACCACAAGTTGGTTGCACAGAAGAAGAGAAGGGAAATTTTCTGGAGAGACATGGATGGAATAATGCAAGAACTGGAAGAGCATGGGAGGGTGATAGTTGGGGCAGATTTGAATGGCCATGTCGGAAGTGAAAATGAGGCGATTGGGCGGGTGCATGGGGCCATGGAATTGGGGAGAGAAACCCAGAAGGAGAGAGTGTAGTGGACTTTGCTGTGTCATTCGACATGGCAATAGTAAACACATCTTTGAGAAGAAAAGGGAACACCTAATATATAGGAGTGGGGGAAGATTCTCCCAGATAGACTATTTCTTGTATAAAAGGATAAATCTGGTGGAGGTCAAGAACTGCAAAGTTATTCCAGGCGACCATGTAGCCCCCCAACACAGGCCTGCTATGTATGGACTTGAAGTTGAAAAGGGAAGAAAAACCAAGCTAAAGGGATAAGGAAAATTAAATGGTACGAATTACATAGGAAGGGGATAAGAAGAGAGAGTTTAAGAGGAGGGTTTTGGAGGATATTGATATAAGGATTGAAGATGTCAAGAATGGTGGGGACACGAAATGCAGCAGTAATAAGAAGGCATGGAAAGGATGCTGCTAGGAGAGACATCTGGTATCATATGGGAAGAAAAGGAGAGTTGGTGGTGGGATGAAGACATTGAGAAAGTAGTAAAAGATAAGAAGGACAAAGAAAAGATGGGAAGAGTCACAGTCAGTGGAAGACAGAAATAGGTACAGAGAGAAAAACAAGGTGGTGAAAAAGGTGTGTAGCCCAAGCTAAAGCAAAGTCGCATGATGATGTGTATAATGAGCTGGGGACAAAGGAAGGATTAAAGAAGATGATCAAGCTATCCAAAGGCTAGAAATAAGAGCACCAAAGATATAACACATATCAAACAAATAAAGGATCAAGAGGGTGTAGTGCTTAGAAAGGATGAAGACATTGTGAAGAGATGGAAAGAATATTTCGAACAGTTGTTAAATGAAGAAAGTAATAGACTAATAAGAGAGGATGGGCAAGTGAACATTGGCATGGTAATGAGGTTTTCTAGGCAAGATGTACTAAATGCACTGAAGAAGATGAAGAATGGGAAGGCAACCGGACCAGACATGATCCCGGTGGAGGCATGGAAAGCATTAGGAGATGAAGGAGTGGATATACTGTACGATCTTATGATAAAGATCCTTGAACAGGAAAAGATACCAAATGAGTGGTGGCGTGGGAGCATATTGATCCAATTTTTAAAGGGAAAGGCGATGTCCAAGAGTGTGGTAATTATAGGAGCATTAAATTGATGTCCCACACTTTGAAGATACGAAAAGGATGATAGATGCTAGATGAGAGAAGAAGTACAAATAGGTAAAGAGCAGATGGGATTTTATGAAGGGAAGGGGAACAACAGATGGTATATTTTGTCTGAGGCAAATAATGAGAAATTCGGGGAAAGACAAAGGGACCTACATATGGTATTCATTGACCTTGAAAAGGCTTATGACCGAGTCCCGAGACAAGAAGTATGGAGGAGCCTGAGGGAGAAGATGGTGCCAGAGAAGTATGTGCGATTGATACAAGCGATGTACCGGAATGTATTTACCAGAGTGAGGAGCAGTGTTGGGGAGACAGAAGTATTGAGGTGAGAGTAGGATTACACCAGGGGTCGCTCTGAGCCCATTTATCTTTAACATAGTGATGGATGTCATAATAGAGGAAGTAAGGGAGACAGTACCATGGAACATATTGTATGCGGATGATATTGTTCTGTGTGCAGAGAGCAGGGAAGATCTGGAAGTGAAATTGGAAAGATGGAGACAAGTACTGGAGGACAGAGGAATGAGAATAAGTAGATCCAAGACAGAATATATGTGTACCACCACGAGGGGGATGATAGAGAAAGTATTCAGCTTGGTGGAGAGCAAATAAGGAGAGTTGATAAGTTTAAGTATTGGGGGATCTTTTGTTAACGCTGGAGGAAGTATGGAAGAAGAAGTAAAACATCGGGTACAGGCAGGCTGGAACAACTGGAGAGCGGCCTCGGGAGTTCTTTGTGACAAAAGAGTGCCGCTTAGGTTAAAAAGAAAAATTTCACAAGACGGTGGTAAGAACAGCAATGCTGTATGGTACGGAAACAGCAAGCATGAGAAAAGCAGAGCAGAAGAAGATGGATGTGGCAGAAATGAGAATGCTTAGGTGGATGTCTGGGGTAACAAGAGTGGATAGGATCAGAAATTACTACATAAGGGGGTCAACTAAGGTGGTGGAAGTATCAAAGAAAGTGCAGGAGGGGAGGCTGAGATGGTATGGACACCTGTTGAGGAGAGATGAGGACCACGCTGGGAGACATACTATGGAGGTGCAAGGAAGAAGAAAAAAGAGGGAGACCAAGAAAGTGATGGAAGGACTGTGTGAGAGGAGACGTAAATGAGAAGGGAATTGATGAGGCAGAAGCACAAGACAGAAATAGGATGGAAACGGCTCATCCGAAACGGCGACCCCATATAAAAATGGGAACAAGCTGGGGAAGAAGAAGAAGATATATATATATATATATATATATATATGTATATATATATATATATATATATATATATATATATATATATTGACTGGTAAAAAAATGTTCTGTAACAACAGAATTCCATCTAATAAAAGGAGCCCATAAAAACACCAAAATATAGAGAAAAAAGTACTATATTTCAGAGACTGCTGTCTCCCTCTATAAATTACACGTGACAAATTCCAGTTTATTCTATGGTTATGTTCATTTATATGGTTGAAAATAGCCGAGTTCTGTTGTCCAGTTAGGTCAGTTAGGTATGGACAACAGAACTCGGCTATTTTCAACCATATAAATGAACATAACCATAGAATTAAACTGGAATTTGTCACGTGTAATTTGTAGCAGCAACTGCCGGTACAAGAGTTAAATGATGGAATCGGCCTTAATAAAAGAGAGGCAGGTAATGAACATCTCAAAAGGAGCATGGATTTCAGATACGATCGACAACGTCTTCATTCAACCAACACTTAAGAAGATTAAAGGAAGATTATCAGCAGGGGTGACTTAAATTGGCTTGTTTGTGGATGGACCTCTTGGTATAAATACCACCTTTTCTGTAAACTTTTCTCATTCATCTACCTGAAGAGGGAGACAGCAGTCTCTGAAATATAGTACTTTTTTCTCTATATTTTGATTTGGTGTTTTTTATGGGCCTCCTTTTATTTAGATATATATATATTTAATATATATATCTATATATATTATAGATATATATATTATATAATATATATATATATATATATTAATTATATAATATATATAATATAATATTTATACTTTTAGGGCATAGTTTTTCTCTAATACAGTTTTTTCGTTAAAAGCAATTGCTTTAGTGGCATCAATAAGTTTCTTGCAGGTATCTTCATACCGACGAAGTTTTTTCAGATTCTCGTTCGTCAATTTCTGGTGAAAAATACGCAGACTTCCTTCTTCCATTTATTGAATTTTGTCACGACAGCTGTTTCGCCTTATGGCATTATCAAGCGACTACTGATTTACAATCTGACCTTTCGGCCTATTTATCTCAACGTGTGGGAGGTATGACCTTGAGGTATGGGTACTGGTTAGTCTAGGGATTAACAGCTTAAGGGCGTTGTTTTAGATACAAGAACATAAGGACATATGTACTGTGACAATAAGAGTGAAAGTTAAACAGTGGTTAAATAAATATTCAAAATACAATGCAATGTGCTAGAGTTTCCTTAAATGTATGTTTAAAATTTAATATGTTACATGTTGGTTTTAGATAAAAATTACAAAATTACATACAGGAATGAAAATGAATATAGAAATCTAAATACGGGAGTACAAATATATGTATATATTTTATAGCATGCATAAAGGTACAAGAGATAATTTCTGTTTATACATAAATGTGTATGATTTAAATTTGAGTGTGTGTGTGTGTGTGTGTGTGTGTGTGTGTGTATGTCCAAAATGGTCTACGTTGGTTAACGGTTGCTGATTCGTGTTTTGGGCGGGTCTCAGTGACCTGAGTAAGGATGTTACTTGACTTTCGCTGACGCTGGGTCTTCTCATGCCTTCCAAGGGGCGCGATGTTCTCGGTGGATTGGGGCGCGCTGTCTGGTCCCTGTTGGCTTGGGTATTCCTTCTCCTGCTGGAGGGAGTATATGGTCCGATTCTTGTTGGACGTCCAAGGTCGGCTTCTGAATAGCGATGCTCACCGCTTCCGTTATTAAGAGGCGACCGTAGTTTTCTTCTCTGTGCACGACCTGGGTGCCTTCTATGAGAGATGGCTTATAAAGATGGCTTCCTGTCGTGAACATCTATGTAATGTTGATGGATGGCCCCTTGATTTCTATGAGCCAGCAGACGTCCTCCGAAGGGTCGTTGTAGTGTGCCCGATGTAGTTTTGGCTGTGAGGTTTACACACCTCCTCTGGACAAGTAAATTTGTAAACTACATTCGTGCACATCTCCTTCGGTCCCCCGGAGCGGTGCTGTTCTTCATTATTAAGGCTGCTACAAGGTTGGGCTTACTATATATCCTGAGGCTTATTTTATGGTAAGGGGCTTTTGGGGTTACGCCTCTGTTTATTATCCCGCGTAGTGTGCAGCAATCCTCCTTGTATGCAGACCCATAATGTACACGATGGTAAATAATCAAGTTCTCCTCGTTTTTCGCCATCGTGTTGGGTTGGTAAAATTCGTCCATTTTCTTTTTTATTGCTGCTTCGATAATTTGATCTGCATACCCGTTGTTTGTCAGCAGTTGGCGAATTCGGTCGAGTTCGTTATGTATATCTTTCCATGATGAGCTGTGTGTGAAGGCTCTGTTGACATATGCACTCACGACAGACTTCTTATATGCGTCCAGGCACTCCCCGCGTGCATTCAAGCAACGGCCAGCGTTCGTTGCTTTTCGTATAAACCGGTCGTCTTCTAAACTGTCCTTCTTGTTGCTTTACCAGGACATCAAGAAATGGCAAAGTCTTCTGCTGGCTGTGCTCTGTGGTGAAGTTGAGCACTGAGTTTCTTTTCAGAGCATCTGCTAGTTTTTTGGTATCTTCAGGCTCTTTTATTGTGACGAATATATCGTCGATGTACCGCCCATAGATCCTAGGTTTTTGATGTTCTCTAAAGGTCCTTTCTTCGACGGTGGCCATGTACATATTTGCAAAGAGGACCCCCTGATGAGAGAGGAAAGGGGCTTCTGTAGTGCTAGCTTTCAGCATCTCTCGGAGGACATCTTCGGAAATGGGCAGCGGGTTCTTCTCGGACCTGTATACACGATCAAGAATGATGTCGATCGTTTCTTCGACGGGAACGTTCGTAAACAAACTCTCACGTCGAGTGAGGCAATGTCGTCTTCTGGTCCTTTTTCCTGTAGGAGATCAATAAACTCCACCGCTGATTTCAGTGAATATGCTCCGGGTATGTAAGGTACCAGCAAATCATTCAGGACTTTCGCTATCCTATAGGTTGGGGATGTCATCTGAGAGATGATGGGCCTTAGGGGGTTGCCTGCCTTGTGTGTTTTCACTGTTCCGTAGCAGTAACCGGGCCCATAGTCTCCTTTAACCTTAGGGAATTTTACGACGTCTTGCTGATTGTTGGCCCTAGTCACAAGCCTCGACACTTTCTTTCTGAGGTCCTCGGTGGGGTCTTTTGTCAAACGTTGGAATTTGGAAGTGTCCAGGAGGATCCTATCCATCTTTTCAAAATAATCACTTTTCTTCATCACTATGTACACTGATGATTTGTCACCTTTCCGTATGATGATATCTGGGTTGCTACGTAGTTCTTTAGCGGCTTCCCTCATCTCCTTGGTGATTAATTGGCTTCGGAAATGTCCTCTCTGTCGTCCTGCTTCTCCAACAAGTTCATCAATGACGGTAGGTGTTAGTTCTAGCTTACCATCATCTCGGAGTTTGTAAAAGTCGGTCTATAAGGGCCTCCGTTCTATTCTCTTGGCTTCAGTGTGTGGTTTCTTGGCATAGTGGCACTGCAGACCCAGGTTCAGGAGGGACCTTTGATGGGGGCTAAGGTCGATTCCAGCCAGGTTGACGAAGCCATCTTTGTGTTCCTCACTTCTCATGGGGCCCCCATGAAGGATGAGTAGCTTCTTGTGCCTCGTTGTCACCACTTGTCTGTATTTCCTCTTCTCTAACTCAAGCAGGTCACGTGCTTTTTGTTGGTCATCTAGTGGGCTGTTAATGCAGAAATCTTCCCAACGTTTTCTCTTCTCAACTTCAAGTTGCTGGATTCTTGCTTGCGGATTCTTCTATACGGGTGTCGGAGTATCTTCTCTACCTCCATCAATCGTGTCCCATTGCCCGGCCACTTCTTCCAATATTTAGGGGCATAGTTTTTCTCTAATACAGTTTTCGTTAAAAGCAATTGCTTTAGTGGCATCAATAAGTTTCTTGCAGGTATCTTCATACCGACATAGTTTTTTCCGATTCTCGTTCGTCAATTTCTGGTGAAAAATACGCAGACTTCCTTCTTCCATTTATTGAATTTTGTCACGACAGCTGTTTTGCCTTATGGCATTATCAAGCGACTACTGATTTACAATCTGACCTTTCGGCCTATTTATCTCATCGTGTGGGAGGTATGACCTTGAGGTATGGGTACTGGTTAGTCTAGGGATTAACAGCTTAAGGGCGTTGTTTTAGATACAAAGAACATAAGGACATATGTACTGTGACAATAAGAGTGAAAGTTTAAACAGTGGTTAAATAAATATTCAAAATACAATGCAATGTGCTAGAGTTTCCTTAAATGTATGTGTACAATTTGCAGCGCTTGGTGCCTGCAAATTGTACACAATAGGCAAAATTAATTGCACAATGTACACATTTGGCAATTATCCACATTTTGCGTAATATATATATATATATATATATATATATATATATATATATATATATATATATATATATAAATCGATTTTATTTATCTCACAATAATTAGTATTACCTACTTTAAATTTATGATATATATATATCTATATATATATATATATATATATATATATATATAATATATATATATATATATATATATATATATATATATATATATATATATATATATATCATAAATTTAAAGTAGGTAAACCTAATTATTGTGAGACGCCTTTTATTCGAAATCATATGCATTTGAATCAAATCAGTAATACCGTTTCATGTACCAAAGAGAATACACTGAGATTATTATATCCCGTCTACGTAATCCTCTCTGATATGTAAATGTAATCCGTCGAACGACCATAAATAAAAAAATCACCTAAAAAAATATATCTACAAACATTGCAACGCATTGCACTGGGAAGGGACATAAAATATCAATCATAGAAAAACTGAAAATCACGAACAAAACTGAAACATATGGAATCGCCAAATCCAAATATAACCCTTTGTAACAACAAAACAAGCAAAACACTCACTTTCCTTTTCTAGACTCTTGTCGAAAACGTACACAGTTTAAAGTATTCGTACAACGACTCTGTTGCTGTGGGATTGTTTCAGTTCGGTTTCCAGCTACAACAACAGACTGAAAGGATTCCTGGAGCAGCTATGGTCCTATTCCAGATAATACATGAATGAAGGTCTTTTCTCTTTTTTTCCAAAAGATTGAATCCTAAACAGCAGCTGGTGAGACATTGCTTGAGCGATTGTTTGAATGAGAGACCCGGGAATAGAAGGAGGAACAGAGAGAGAGAGAGAGAGAGAGAGAGAGAGAGAGACAAAAAAGTGGACGTGATGACGTATTTATCACTGCACAATGAGTCTGATGAAATAATGAGTTAGATGAATGAAATTTATCAGTGAAATTTGAAGTTGTCTGATAAAACTAAATGTATTATATAGTATAAATAATACATTGAAATGCTAATATCCTGAACAGAGGAAGGCAATTAAGAATTTTCCTTAATCGAGGAAGATAATTTCAAGAAAGCCTTCATACTTTGTTTAGAAATATCATAAGTATCTGAAATGAGTCATCCATAAAGGCAAGCTAAATAATTCAAAAAACAATCTCGTGAAAACTTCCTCTATCTTTGCACTTACAATACATTTGTGCTTTTAGATTTCTGTCTACTTTTTTCTGCCTTGTTTTTCCCAGCCCCGTGATTTCTGAGGAGGACGAAGCTGCCAAGGCGAAAGAATTTATATTTTTCCAAGATTTTTAACCATTTCTGGAAGGCACCACTGGTTCCAGCGGACTATTGCAGGGCAACGGGATATATTTTGTGGCCCCCACCCTTCTGGGAGGAGAAATGATATTGGAACTTCGAGATTTCTTCTAATTGTTGTTTTGTACCTCCAGGAAATAGGAAAAAGAACACGTTGTTTCTGTGGCGTTTCGTAATACGGTAAACTCAGTAAAGAATTTGATTTTTAAATTTAATGCAATAAAATAGAATTATTAGAAATAATTTTTTATAAGATTTAAATTTCTTAACAACCTGGTTCATAAAACAAACTTTATGCAGATGGATATTTATCAGCAATATCAATATATTTGGTTAAAATTAATTTATAGAGACCAGCGTGATCATCATTAACCTACTTGCAAGAGGTTCATTACCTCTCAAGGGTCTCACTTCAGGTCCTGCTACGAGAGAAGTCTTTCCAGCATATATATATATATATATATATATATATATATATATATATATATATATATATATATATAAGAGCCTTTTTATTTCCGGGGAGAGTGAGTCATATTATCTGGCCAATCTCTTATCCCCGAGAGTGAACATAGGTTGGACGTAGAGGCAGTCCATTAAAGGAAATGACTTTTCCTTTATTTCTTTGATATAAAACCATATAAAGGACTGCTCATTCAATTGAAGAATTATATACTACTGTGGACTGTGGTAGAACCTCGCTGAGGATGTTGTGCAGCAATACTGGAACCTCAAACATTCAAGCTAAGATGCAATGTGTTACTACTCTAAAGCAATTTTCCTTCTATTTCATAATTTACTGATATTTTTATTTATTTATTTGTTAATTGGTAAGTCTGTATTCTATTTTAGAATGCCAAATCTCTTCTCTCTATATTTGATTGTAACTTCTGTTATATTTCTTTCAAATGAACATATTCTTTGGAAGTATGAATTTCAAGTCACTGGCCCTGTGGTGGCCTTGTTTCATGTGAATGGGATTCATCTTCTGAATAATAACTAATAATAATAATAATAATAATAATAATTATAATAATAATAATAATAATAATAATAATAATAATAATAATAATAATAATAATAATAATACTCTTCGTAGTAGCCATGATTCCCATGACAAAAGTACTGCAGAAGATGGATGCTGGGTACCAACTCAAGAAAAGAGGCAACAGAATCACCATCTGATGTTCACGGACGACATCAAGCTGTATGGTAAGAGCATCAAGGAAATAGATACCCTAATCGAGACTGTAAGGATTGTATCTGTGGACATGAGGATGGAGTTTGGAATAGAAAAATGCGCCTTAGTCAACATACAAAAAGGCAAAGTAACGAGAACTAAAGGGATAGAGCTACCAGATGGGAACAACATCAAACACATAGATGAGACAAATACCTGGGAATAATGGAAGGAAGGGATATAAAACACCAAGAGATGAAGGACACGATCAGGAAAGAATATATGCAGAAACTCAAAGCGATACTCAAGTCAAAACTCAACGCCGGAAATATGATTAAAGTCATAAACACATGGGCAGTGCCAGTAATCAGATACAGCGCAGGAATAGTGGAATGGACGAAGGCAGAACTTCGCAGCATAGATCAGAAAACCAGAAAACATATGACAATACACAAAGCACTACACCCAAGAACTAACACGAAAGGAAGGAGGGAGAGGACTACTAAGTATAGAGGACTACATCAACATCGAGAACAGAGCACTGGGGCAATATCTGAAAACCAGTAAAGACGAGTGGCTTAAGAGTGCATGGGAAGAAGGACTAATAAAAGTAGAAGAAAACCCAGAAATATACAGAGACAGGAGAATGACAAACAGAACAGAGGAATGGTACAACAAACCAATGCACGGACAATACATGAGACAGACTAAAGAACTAGCCAGCGATGGCACATGGCAATGGCTACAGAGGGGAGAGCTAAAGAAGGAAACTGAAGGAATGATAACAGCGGCACAAGATCAGGCCCTAAGAACCAGATATGTTCAAAGAGCGATAGACGGAAATAACATCTCTCCCATATGTAGGAAATGCAATACGAAAAATGAAACCATAAACCAAATAGCAAGCGAATGCCCGGCGCTTGCACAGAACCAGTACAAAAAGAGGCATGATTCAGTGGTGAAAGCCCTCCACTGGAGCCTGTGCAAGAAACATCAGCTACCTTGCAGTAATAAGTGGTACGAGCACCAACCTGAGGGAGTGATAGAAAACGATCAGGCAAAGATCCTCTGGGACTATGGTATCAGAAGAGATAGGGTGATACGTGCAAATAGACCAGACGTGATGTTGATTGATAAAGTCAAGAAGAAAGTATCACTCATTGATGTCCCAATACCATGGGACACCAGAGTTGAAGAGAAAGAAAGGAAAATATTGATAAGTATCAAGACCTGAAAATAGAAATAAGAAGGATATGGGATATGCCAGTGGAAATTGTACCCATAATCATAGGAACACTAGGCACGATCCCAAGATCCCTGAAAACTAATCTGGAAAAACTAGAGGATGAAGTAGTTCAAGGACACATGCAGAAGAGTGTGATCCTAGAAACGGCACTCATAGTAAGAAAAGTGATGGACTCCTAAGGAGGCAGGATGCAACCCGGAACCCCACACTATGAATACCACCCAGGCGAATTGGAGGACCGTGATAGACCACCCCACAATCCGCTGCCAAAAAAAAAAATAAATAAATAAAAAAAAATCAGATAATTTCAGAGTAACTACTAAAAGACACAAACCTCCCCTAAGCTTTCGGTTCTGTCTTTCCTGTTAAATTCTTATTTTTTTTAATTTATTTTCCATCTTTTCTTATTTTCATTTTCGTTTTCCCATCTTCCGTTTTCCTTCGGATTTTTTTTGTTTTTTTTTATTTTTACTCTCCCATTTGTTAGGTCAGACACTCTTCCTGGCGTGCCTGTGTCTAATCAATCTTTCCACGTCGTCTATACATGAGAGAAAATCCGAGCTGCTTTCTCTCTCTCTCTCTCTCTCTCTGTCTCTCTCTCTCTCTCTCTCTCTCTTCCTCTCTCTCTCTCTCCATGTTTAAAATTTCTAGAGTTATGAAAAGACGGTGATTTATCACTGACCTCCTGTTTCACCATATACCCGGATGGTGAGATAGACAAAAAATTATTTTCTTTATTTAAAGTTACTTCTGAATTTCTTCTCTTATCTGAATTTCGTTATATTCCTGTATTGTAAAAATTATTCAAATTTAAAAGTGCTCAAAAGATGTATTTCCAACGTAAAATAAAAAAAAGAGTAATTCATTCCGGAAAAACATGTCTAGAAAACTCATCTTCCCAACAATGCCAAGGAAAGAGCAGGCAGTTATTAATGAAATGCATTTCTAAGATATAACACTACGATTTAGGAAAGAAAGGAGTTTTTCGCTCGTTGTCTACTGCAGGTATCAATCACCGCTGCAATGTTTACATTTCATTAGCTGACTCGTCACTGTCTTTTCTGAAAGTTCATACGATCTCGCAGAATTTCAGAGACCTTTTTATGTTCATTGTGATCATTCACAGGAAGAATTGCTGTATTGGGTAAGCATTTTAAAGCATAAAGATTCTTTTTTTTTTCAAACTGTCAGGTGCTGGTCATTTAGAAAACATCAAAATATCACATGAACGAAATGTGTGGTTCCTTCGGGTAAGTATCGAAATGACTGCCTGTTATGTCAGTGTTTCTTTTTCTTTTCTTTTTTTAACAAACAATATTATTATTATTGTATTTGTATTCATAACAAAGCTTATAATCACAGACGGAAGAACCAATACTCTTTCGGTTTGTAACGGTATAAATCTGCGAAATGTGAAGAAACATTACTAGCACACCTTTCCAAAAACAAGGAAATAATAGCTAGGGGTTAAGTTCTGTGGGAGTTAATTAACGTCAGGTTTTTTGATGCACCAGAAATAGAAAAGAATATTTGAGGGAAAGGTAATTTCGAACAGGTTATGAATTATTAATTAGTTTTCACTCTTTTGATTTCTCCCGGTTGCCATTGCCAGTAGAATTTACACACCATTTGTGTAAACATTTGGTGGAAATTAAAAGGGGTTTCTGATAAACATTCTCTCTCTCTCTCTCTCTCTCTCTCTCTCTCTCTCTCTCTCTCTCGGAGGTATACACTAGAGAAAACTGATATGTAATTATGTTTAGTTACTATGAATGTACTAGCGATTATTTCTTTCTCTTTATATAAGTATTTGACAGGCACCAAAATGATTGTAACTTGTATAAGGTGCTCAGTTATACAGTTGACTGCTCAAAATACTATCTGAATACAAATTGAGTAAGAATACCTTGAAATTACTATGATAAGATTAATATTATAATAATAGGACAGCTGTCATACAGTTGGACATGAACAAAAGCAATGCGTTGGACGTGGCTTGTTTTTCAATATAGTTATAAGAAACTTGACTGTAGAAGGTAACATGTGTTGCTCATAGATATGTACAATTATGTTAATGCTGGAATATTAGTGAGTATGCAAATCAGGACACATGTGTGGAAGTATTGATTAAAGAATGTTTTGTATTTTTATGGAAGGGATTAGTTATGGATAATAATGGATAACCAATGACAAAGTCGTGGAGATATCGTAAAGAATGCCTGCTAAATGTATAATAACCTTATTCGGTGACTGTGACGAGAAACTGCAATTACTCGTGCAGATATCTGAAAATGGTGATGGGAAGAACAAGTGTAATCTCAATATGATAAATTTCTAGTGTTTCAACTGAATTATGAGATATATAGAATATAAATTCGATTAGATGCATAAACTTCAAAGAAAGATTCTTAAACTTTAATCTAAAGCTGTGAAGGAACGAAGTCCACTAAGACTCGACCCTCCCATTAAGATTCTTTAGCAGGAAATATAAAGCTCTTTACGAGACCAGTAAATTCCTTACTTTGCTTCTTTATGGTCACAGCAACTGCCCAATTTCCAGTCCAGGAGGATTCGCCGAGGATTTGCTGGAAAGTTTGTATATATATCCTTCCTCACCAGGTGGCTCTGGGTCCTGTCTTACTGAGCATGAAATGTGTCGAGTTCTGTTACTCCATTCATTTTTAAAGGTGCTTTCTTTTTTCCTTTATTTCCAGCTTTATCCTACACTCCAGATTTTATTGTTTTGTTTGAGAGTAAATACATAACTTATTAACTTTTTAACCTCAATGTTGATTCCTATGGTATTGAAGTAGCGACTATCATTCGCACATTTGTGTGGTCTCCAGAGGTTGCTGGATTTATGGAGAAGAACAAGAAAATTCAATACTTTCTGTTTGGACATTTCCACCAACCTCGCTACATTTCCCCAGCCTCAATTAGTCTATCAGATTGAAACAGACTTTGCCAACCCTAATGGCGGCATTCACTGGCTGTAATTAATTCTCTCCCCCATTTACGCCACTCTTTCCCCTTTCTATTTATGTGTTTCTTCGATGTGTTCACTTATTCCTGAAGAGGGTAATTTCCCAAATAGTTTTTTATGACTCACGTCTCCTCTGGAAGATAAATTATCCGAGAGAGATTGCATTGTTCTTTTTCACTGCAGTCCATTAGCAAAGATTTGCATGACATAATGAGCGAATCTTGCAAATATTTGTGATAATTGCCACTTATATAAAAATATTTTTGTACCAGGATGTAGTGGGAGGGTATCTTCAGGCCGTTGATAGTTTTAAAAAATAAAGAAAAGAAGAGAAATATCTTGCTTGAATGAATGGAAGATATGAATTACGTATCAAAATAAAGTCGTTATATTACTTAAACCGAGGCAAAAGTAATTATTTTTTATGATAAAATGTGATTGTGTCGTTTAGCGTATACTTTTCGAGTGTCTTTATAATATTCACCTTTTATTTATCCTCTGACTGTAGCTACATCAGGGCTATTAACTTTTGGTGCCTTTTCAGGACATAGCAGACGATTGGACACAGCTGTAGACAAGGTAACAAGTGCGCCTGCGTGGAAACGAGGAGCAGTCACTTCGATTCCGTTTACTTCATCTTTGGTTCTTCTTTTTTTCCTGTGAACAGAAATCCCTATATTTTTGACTTAACTTCCTGGAACATTCAGTGGGTTTCCAAGCTGTGCTGAGGCCGAACTTAAACATGGGTGAAATGTCTAGGACACACATCCCCTCCCCTATCAATTGTGCCAGGCAAATCGTTGTGTGAATGACATGCATGTAAACGATTTATCATATGTCAAGAAATATTAAACTTTCTTAAATTCATAAACTGGAAACGTAAATACGTCAACCACTCAGTGAATCTATGATGGGAAATTACTCATCGTCAGTAAGGTAAGATCAAATATATTTTCAAGTCCTTTTTTTAATACTTACATAATTAATGAGAATTGAGAGAATCAACGGAATACTCTTAGACATAAATACAATTGTGAATATCTTTAGCCCAAAAGCTGACAGTTTATTTATGTCCTGGTTAAAGAATCAACATATATGAAAACATAGTACATGAAACAATTACTTGGGATTGTTCGTCCGTTAAATAATTTTCTACCAGTATAATATTAATCAGTCTAGTTTTCTTATGCTTAATGCAGTCATACTTTTTCAAAATGCTTGCAATTACTGTATTATTTTTAATAACTTCCTACTAGTGAAATATTAATAGATTTATTATATGCTTGATGGATACATAATGTTCTTGAGTGCATTGTAATTTGTGAAAAAAAGTAATTTTCCATATGATTATTGTAACATTACTTTTCAAGTTTGCATTGTTGCTACAATAATATTTGTTGATCAACTACAAATATGTGCGGTATATTAACATCAAATTAGATATTAGAGTTAACAATATTTGAGTCAAGCACAGCACTTTTGAAACTAAACGTAGACCATTTAAAAGGAACAACAAAAATCCATATTTTACCTCTTTTAGTTTGGGAACGATACTCAAGTGCAAAGTTTTATGTTTTTTTATTACCATTGAAATTACTATTTGAATTGTTTCGTGGAAAATAATGATGACAAATGCCGAAGCAATTGATCACGAACAAAATGCAGAGTTTTTAGCGACGATAAATCTATTTCCTTGGATTCATCACAATTCTGGAACATTCTAAATTAGTTTTTGTCTCGAGTTTAATCGTACTGTTTACTTTTTGAGAAAAATGGAAATTAAATATGTATGGGTATTATTTTATTTACGCTCTGAAATTATACATTGTTACGGGCTGTGACTTTGGAGAGAGAGAGAGAGAGAGAGAGAGAGAGAGAATACGATTTATCCTTATAAAATTACTGTATAATAGATACGTTTGTTTATTACCTCAGACTTGAGATTGATGCAAAAATTCAAAATTTTTCAAATAAAAAATAAATAAATACGGGGAGGGATTAATATATCTCAAATCAAGCCGCTTGAATCATCTTTTTTTGCGAAGCGTGAGAGAGAGAGAGAGAGAGAGAGAAGGAGAGAGAGCGAGAGAGAGAGAGAGAGAGAGAATTGCAGATTCTAGACATGAATTAATCTACACAGATGTAGAAATTATAGACCTTTCCTACCCACAGTGTAACACTAACTTCTTGGCTCCTCTCTCTCTCCCTCTCTCTCTTCTCTCTCTCTCTCTCTCTCCCCTCCCGCTCCCTGTATACATCTCGCAAGGGAAAATATAAATAACAGCTAAGCTCATTCCTTTGACCTGACCTACTCATAACAGCTGCTTATTTTACAAATACGTCTTGACTGTTCTCCTTCAGTTTGCGCTTTCATCAAAGCACAGATTTTCTTCTTTGATAAGCCTTTCATGAAATGCTTTTTGGCCACGTTACATTAACAGATTTTATTTTAATAACTTTATGTCCCTTTTGATTAAGTGCTTGGTCTTTTTATTTGATGTCAAAGGTTACTTATTTCGGAAAGTACAAGAAAATGCATCAAATGTTGCTACTTCTATTCAGGAAATGGTGTTCCGTTTAATAGTCATTATTTCTTCATTATTAAAATGCTAATGTTGGTATACAAAAAGGGAAAATTAGCATATCTGCTTGAGTCTGTGAGTTTGATGAGAGAGAGACACACAGAGAGAGAGAGAGAGAGAGAGAGAGAGAGAGCAGAGAGAGAGGTGGGGGGGGGGGGGGGGCTTCTTTAGCACATGCTACCTTCATTAAGTAAACAGATTGCTTACAATTTTTCAAAGACAGTCTCTAATAAAATCTTGTTTATTTCTCAATTATATGACATTGAAGCTATACGTTTATAATAATAATAATAATAATAATACAATAATAATAATAATAATAATAATAATAATAATAATAACAATATTGATAATAATAATGATAATAATAATAATAATAATAATAATAATAATAATAATAATAATAATTATGTAGGAAGTGCAATACGAAAAATGAAACCATAAACCACATAGCAAGCGAATGCCCGGCACTTGCACAGAACCAGCACAAAAAGAGGCATGATTCAGTAGCAAAAGCCCTCCACTGGAGCTGTGCAAGAAACATCAGCTACCTTGCAGTAATAAGTGGTACGAGCACCAACCTGAGGGAGTGATAGAAAACGATCTACCGCAAAGATACCTCTGGGACTATGGTATCATGAGCGGATAGGGTGATATGTGCAAACAGACAGACGTGACGTTGATTGACAAAAGTCAAGAAGAAAGTATCACTCATTGATGTCCAATACCATGGGACACCAGAGTTGAAGAGAAACAGAGGGAAAAAAATGGATAAGTATCAAGATATGAAAATAGAAATAAGAAGAATATGGGATATGCTAGTGGAAATCGTACCCATAATCATAGGAGCACTAGGTACGATCCCAGATCCCTGAAAAGGAATCTAGAAAAACTAGAGGCTGAAGTAGCTCCAGGACTCATGCAGAAGAGTGTGTTCCTAGAAACGGCACACATGGACTCCTAAGGAGGCAGGATGCAACCCGGAACCCCACACTATAAATACCCCCACCCAGTCGAATTGGAGGACTGTGATAGAGCAAAAAAAAAAAAAATAAATAAATAAAAATAATAATAATAATAACAGTAGGAGAAGGAAAACCAACCTAAGCATGTCATGGATAGACTATAAGAATGCCTTCGACATGATACCACACACATGGCTAATAGAATGCCTGAAAATATATGAGGCATAGGAAAACACATCAGCTTCCTCAAAAATTCAATGCGCACTGGAATACAATACTTACAAGCTCTTGAATAAGACTAGCAGAGGTTTAATATCAGGAGAGGAATCTTCCAGGGCGACTCACTGTCCCCACTACTCTTCGTAGTAGCCATGATTCCCATGACAAAAGTACTGCAGAAGATGGATGCCGGGTACAAACTCAATAAAAGAGGCAACAGAATCAACCATCTGATGTTCATGGACGACATCAAGCTGTATGGTAAGAGCATTAAGGAAATAGATTCCCTAATCCAGACTGTAAGGATTGTATCTGGGGACATCAGGATGGAGTTTGGAATAGAAAAATGCGCCTTAGTCAACATACAAAAAAACGGCAAGGTAACGAGAACTGAAGGATAAAGCTACCAGATGGGAGCAACATCAAACACATAGATGAGACAGGATACAAATACCTAGGAATAATGGAAGGAGGGGATATAAAACACCAAGAGATGAAGGATACGATCAGGAAAGAATATATGCAGAGACTCAAGGCGATACTCAAGTCAAAAACTCAACGCCGGAAATATGATAAAAGCCATAAACACATGGGCAGTGACAGTAATCAGATACAGCGCAGGAATAGTCGAATGGACGAAGGCAGAACTTCGCACCATAGATCAGAAAACCAGGAAACATACGACAATACACAAAGCACTACACCCAAGAGCAAATACGGACAGACTATACATAACACGAAAGGAAAAGGGGAGGGAGAGGACTAGTAAGTATAGAGGACTGAGTCAACATCGAGAACAGAGCACTGGGGCAATATCTGAAAACCAGTGAAGACGACGTGGCTAAAGAGTGCATGGGAAGAAGGACTAATAAAAGTAGACGAAGACCCAGAAATATACAGAGACAGGAGAATGACAGACAGAACAGAGCACTGGCACACAAACCGATGCACGGACAATACATGAGACAGACTAAAGAACTAGCCAGCGATCACATGACAATGGCTACAGAGGGGAGAGTTCAAGAAGGGAAACTGAAGGAATAATAACAGCGGCACAAGATCAGGCCCTAATAACCAGATATGTTCAAAGAACGATAGACGGAAATAACATCTCTCCCATATGTAGGAAGTGCAATACGAAAAATGAAACCATAAACCACATAGCAAGTGAATGCCCGGCACTTGCACAGAACTAGTACAAAAAGAGTCATGATTCAGTGGCAAAAGCCCTCCACTGGAGCCTGTGCAAGAAACATCAGCTACCTTGCAGTAATAATCGAACGAGCACCAACCTGAGGGAGTGATAGAAAAACGATCACGCAAAGATCCTCTGGGACTATGATATCAGAACGGATAGGGTGATACGTGCAAACAGACCAGATGTGACGTTGATCGGCAAAGTCAAGAAGAAAGTATTCACTCATTGATGTCGCAATACCCATGGGACACCAGAGTTGAAGAGAAAGAGAGAAAAAAAAAGGATAAGTATCAAGATCTGAAAATAGAAATAAGAAGGATATGGGATATGCCAGTGGAAATCGTACCCATAATCATAGGAGCACTAGGCACGATCCCAAGATCCCTGAAAAGGAATCTAGAAAAACTAGAGGCTGAAGTAGCTCCAGGACTCGATGCAGAAGAGTGTGATCCTAGAACGGCACAAATAGTAAGAAAAGTGATAGACTCCTAAGGAGCAGGATGCAACCCGGAACCCCACACTATAAATACCACCCAGTCGAATTGGAGGACTGTGATAGGAGCAAAAAAAAAAAAAAAAAAAAAAAAAAAAAAAAAAAAAACAAAAAAAATAATAATAATAAATAATAATAATTATTAATAATAATAATAATAATAAGTACGCAAACAAAGAAAAATACTTTTATTTCTCGCCTGAGCTATAAATTTCCTTTTTGGGAGAATCGGTTTATTTAGGAGAGTGATATTGAGCAGTTTGACCCAAATACAAGTAACTGTTATTGGAGTAAAACGTCTATTTCGCTTAAAGAATGCGCAGTATTAGAGCGCCAAAATAATCAGCTATTTGTTTTGTAACTATAAAACATATCAGGAATAGTCATTGAAATGCATTTGAATGATAAAGGGAAAGCTATTTGGTATTTGCACCACAGCTTAAAGATATGACTTTGTTGTCTCATTATGTCAAATATAGGATCTCTCTCTCTCCTCTCTCTCTCTCTCTCTCTCTCTCTCTCTCTCTCTTTCTCTGCCGCTGTCTAGACGTCTGTGAATAGAAAAAGTGTGCCATTTTTCAGTCTTGAGAAAACAAAATAACAAAACATGGTTGCTTTTGCACCCGATATCCAGCAGACTGAGAGAGAGAGAGAGAGAGAGAGAGAGAGAGAGAGAGAGAGAGAGAGAATATGCCAAATACGTTTTCATTTGCCAGAAAATAAGAATTTATCGTTCAGTTACTTGATAAAATTTTCGATTTCAAAAAATGTCTTCATCTGTACGAGCTTTTTTTGTGACATCATTTACTTAGGTTGAAAAATAATTTTTGCCTCAATTGGTTCTGCTTTTCGTTTTGAAATTCCTTTCGTAAACTTCGCATCATTCAATTGTCTCATTTTTATTTACGGGATATGGGAGTATTTGGCTAATTTTCTTAAATTAAAATCGATTGAAGGCAAATCCATTAGGAAATATATAAATGGGGAATCTTATTTAACGAAATAAAACAGATTAATCACAAAATATGTGGATTTATATATTTATTCTTACACTACCTTAGATAAATATAAAATATTGATACTCATGACTTATTAAAATATAATGAATGGTTTCAAATAATTTCACTTTCAACTTGGGATTATCTACCACTAAAATCCTTCGATTTTAAAAAGTTTTAAAAAAAAAAATAATCTGAAACGCTATATTTGTTTCAACTCGAGATTCTCATTCATAAATCAGCTGAGCTTTTTAATAGACACAGATCATAAGTGTTCATGTGAACATTTAACTACAAAGAAATTTCCTCTAAGCTTCTTGCGTTATACCGAGATTAATACCGCAGGCATCAACATGATATGTAAATTGGGTTATTGAAGATGGCATAACGATTAAGACAAGAAATTTTTTATAATTATTCTGTAAAATTATATAAGACCAAATCTGTTTTATATGGCCTTTAAATTCAGTGATAAATTGATACACAAAGAATCATTAAATAATTAAAATTGCTTGTTTGACAAGACATTCATTCATTTCTCAGAACCACTTAGTGATACATTATCGTCTAATATATCCGCAATAGGATATAGAAGCACAAGTATATATACGAACTGCTGCGAGAATTAAAACATTCCTGATGGACTGCTCGGCGTCAGATAATTAAATCCGGCGAACCTATAAATTCTCTGGACCTTTTTGTTTTCGATTCTCCCGGAATACCGACACAAAAATGACAATACATTGTTTTGATGAAAAGTCTGAATTGAAAGTGTGATGGAATGTGATTTTAACGTCTTTCTTTAATTACTGTAATGTGTACTGTAATGTGTACTTTTGTGTCCTGCAATGAAATCATTACAACAAAAGGATTAGCAATTGAAGTACTGAAGTATTTTGGGAAGTATTTATAGGTAAAAGACGTAATATTTAGAAAATGTAAGAACGCATTTCGGAAAGTTAAATAGAATGGTTAATCATATTCAGGTATTAATTTAATATAAGTAATAGTGATTTTCTTACAAGGAAATATATAATTTTAGTCTTCACTGCTTTCGGTGGAAAACATTAGAATTTTGTTCTTTGACAAAGCACAGGATTTTTCTATGATGTATTAAAGCAACTTATTAAGATAATTTAAATATAATATTGGGCATTATAGAGTAAAAAGGATTTCTTTGAAGGATATACCTAATTCTACTCTTCATGATTTCATATATCATTAGAAAGTCTTTCCTCTTTGACAAAGCACTGAAATTTTTCTGGGCTGTGACTATAAACCCTTTGGTTTAAAGCTAAGGACTTAATATTTTCAGTAGTCTGACTGATGTTAATCTAGCTGTCGTGTGTTGTTCATTTGTCGGAAAACTGATGTCG
>NC_087200.1:215238068-215250568 GCF_015104395.2 Macrobrachium nipponense
GACTGGGATGGGAGTTTAGACTTAATATTATTTGTAATTAGAGAAGTCCCTAATGATTCCTTAGGTATGTCACCGTTTGTGATGTTATTTGGACATAAAGTTAGGGGGCCACTACAAGTACTTAAAGATAAAATGTTGAACAATGATACTTAAGATAACGTAACTGTAGGGCAGTATGTCGATAAATTGAAATGTAATTTTGAAAGTCCATAATTTTGCATTTAATAACTTAACAAGTAGTAAAGATGCGATGAAGGAATATTTTGAACTAAAAACTAAAGTTCGTAAGTTTAAAGAAGGGTATTTTGTACTTGTATATTTCCATCACTCCTAGTTCTCCTCTCCAACATAAATTTTCTGGTCCTTATATAATTCAGAAATGTGTCAATAATAACAATTATATAATTGGTACTCCAGACGAAGATAAGTAAACCCAATTAGTTCATGTAAATCTCATCAAGAAATATCATGGTAATCCTCCAGTTTGCTTTGCATTGTCTATCACTCTAATGTATTAGATTCTAAGAAATAATAATGCATCAGCACACCAAAGTAAAACCCCATTGCCACATGATGCAGATTTATATCACTCTAATGATTTTGTTTCTTGGACAGACTCTACTAACCAGGAAATATTGCAGAATATTCTAGTATATTTACAGCATCTACCCCGAAAGCAGAGGAGGCCAGCTAGCAGAATTATTCCACAAATAAAAGAGTATATGTGGGGATGTGCCTCAACGTTGCAGCGATGCTGAACACGACATTGAATTAACAGCGGTACACTACCAATTCGTCAACACTATTACAGGACCAGCCTGGAAAAGCAGCAACGGATGAAGGAGGAAGTATCATATTTACTGAAGAATGGACTGGCAACTAGAAGCACATCAGCTTGGTTGGCGTCTCAATGTCTTTTAGTTCCAAAACCTAACGGTAAAGTAAGGTTATGCACTGACTTTCGCCAAATAAACAATGTTACTATCAAAGATAGCTATCCATTACCAAGGTATTGATGACATTTTAGATGCCATTGGTAATGCCAATATTTATCTCAAATCGATCTATTGCGTGGATATAATCAATTCCACTTACAGATAGAGCAAAGCAAATATCTGCCTTCATAACCCACTTTGGATTATTCCAATATGAGAGGCTTCCATTTGGCTTAACCAATGCCCCCGCCACCTTCCAGCGCTTGGTGAATAGTGTAATTCAGGATCTTGATGGTACATATGTGTACTCGACGATATTGTTGTGACATTCTGACACCTTGGATGAGACAAATCCATCGACTAAAAGCATCCATTGTTTGGTCGTCTTCAGGAGTTTGGACTTACTATTCACCTAGGAAAATCTTCATTTGGTAAAGGGAAGGTTAGGTATTTAGGTCACATCATAGGTAGTGAGGAGAAATTGTTCCAAAAGATGAAAATATCACTGCTATTGTAGAGTTTCCCTGTCCCACGAAAATAGGTAAAGTCTTTTAAGATTTCTAGGCATGACTTCCTATTGCAGGAAAATTCTGTAAAAATTATAGTAAAGTAGCCACTCCCTGATTGACCTAACCAGCCCCAAAAATAAATTTGTATAGTCTTCTAATTGTCAACAAGCTTTTGATCAACTAAAGAATATACTTTGCTCTAATCCTGTCCTTGTTGCTCCTGATCTTGCTCAACCTTTTATCATACAGATTGACGCCTTTGATACTGGCATTGGTGCTGTCTTGATGCAGAAGAACAGTGACACACAGATGCTGCATCCTGTTAGCTACTATTCCTGCAAACTCAAAACACCAACTTTCCTATGCGACCGTAGAAAAGTAGAGCTGCTGGCAATCATCCTAACCTTGCAGAAATATGAAATATATTTGTCATCCAACATCCGATCACCATCTTTACGGACCATAACCCACTAACCTTTCTCGGACGAGCGAGGTTAACAAATAACGTATTTTCAGATGGTCTTTGTTTCTGCAAAACTTTGACCTAACCATCCACTACATCAAAGGAACTAATAACTGCATTGCGGATGCCCTGTCTCGGACCCACATGGACTCCTGATAGTCTTCTGGAATACACTTCATGAACTTATAATGTCCTGATAGGCCATTTTTCTTCAACGGGGAGGAGTGTGATATTATGTATACAATCTGTCAGTTTCTCTGTAATTAGTGTCTTGTACATATTTATTCTTGTAGTGGTACTCCTTCTTACCACTAGGTTTGTAACACTTGTTTTCCTGTTTTGACCTTTTGTATCCTTGCCTATCTTTTCGTTACTGTTCGTCCTTTAGTATCCTTGTCGTTCATTTAGTTTACTTTGGCTTGTAATATTTTGAGGGGCAGAGTCGCTCTCAGGCTACCTTAACGACAACATATATGTATACACGGTGTAGGATAATCATCTTCCTATTGTTAAAGTAAGTCAGTGTGTTTTCTTTTATTTTGTTTCGTTGGTATATTTGTTCAGGTGTTGTTCAATTGTTTGTCTGTCCGTTCATTGTTCATATAATTGTATTGGTTTAACTTTCATTGTTTTCTACTAAAGTAAATGTCAATGCAATTGCTTGTTATTTTCTATTATTAAATTGTTATATTTTGTGATCTGAGTTTTACACGATCCTTCATTGATTGATATTTCTTAAATGTTTCTTATTATAAGCTGTAACAGGCTAGGCTAAGGTTTAGTTTATAATAATAGTCATAACTATGACAACCTATAAAAGTTCAATTGGCCCGCCTATAAAAGAAGTAAATACGTAAAATTAAATAGATATGCATTAAATGGGCAATGTAATAAAATATAGGTCAAACTGATGACTACAAATCTTTCTTAGAATGTGTACAGAGGAAGTCCCACACTCATTCAGAGAGAGAGAGATGATAAGCTCCAGCAAAATCAAGTATATTATACGATATTTATTTTACGAATGATATGGAACCGATTAATGCGAGGGGTCGATGAAATATAAGAGAAATTCGAATGACCTGATTGGGCATTGGGCAAGAGGAGATTGGTCCAGTCTGTTTGATGTCAGGTTTCCCATAATTAATAGATATTTGCTTTCGCAGGTTACCAAATCTTAAATTCGAAGGCTTTGAAACTGAAAGATATTAGATACAGCAAACCGGTTATATGATCATTATTGATCTTATTTCTTGGCAAAAATAATTAAACCGATATTTAGTCCAGTGTAAAAAGGTCACATCAGAACGTAGAACGTTAATTTGGAAACAGAAACAATAAGCTTAATCAATATACCTACTCTCTCTCTCTCTCTCTCTCTCTCTCTCTCTCTCTCTCTCTCTCTCTCTCTCTCGTCAGCATTCAAGAAACAAATATGGAGGACACTCTGCTTAACTTATTATTTTGCAACATAATTTCAGAAGTAATTATACTTTTATTTCATTTCTAATTTGTCGTCCTACTTCCCAGGTTGTTTAAAATTCTTCGAGAGAGAGAGAGAGAGAGAACTAGTTTTCTTGAAGCGAAAATCAGCTAATAAAATAATATTGCACTTCTACAAACTCTCAATTAAGATTATGAGACTAACGCAAGTGATTAGTACAATATGGACAAAGGTCGAACGACCCCTCAGGAAAATCACTACCTGATTTTCCTTAACTGATTCATAGTCCTCTTTGTTAGGCATCAAAGACCAATGAAAATCAAAGGTAATGCAAATGATGATTTAGTAAGCAGAATCCCTATCTCAGGTACCCATTAATTATGATGTTATTCCTACTTCTCAGTCATTCACGAATCATTTCTAATCTTCTCTTCTGTCGCTACTTTTAGATCTGCTTTAAATAGATGTTTCATTGATCTTTGAAATAACACGTTTTCTTGTAGCAAGAAATTGTACGATTTTATCACCTACTTAAAGATATTTCTAGACCTCAGCCAATAAAGATCTCAAAAGCTTTTGCATTTCTTAGCATCCTGCTCTCTTCTGTGGTGACGTATTTATACTGTGATCTTGAAGTGAAAATGCCTTACATACTCTCTTGTTCTACAGTAGTCCTTCTCTCCCTCATTCATGACTCTTTCACTCCTTAGCTCTTTCACCTTAAAAGTTCGTTTCTTTAGGTTATTCGGTTTTCATATATTACAAAAATGGAATAAATCACTGATAGATCCTATTTGCCAAAATACTCATCCGGAAGGTCATAAGCAAATTGGCTTTTGAACTTGACCCATTATTTAACTACTCGTGCAATCTTCTTCTGAAAACATAAACACACACACTACACTCACCCACCTACCCTCCCCCCCAACACACAAGCAACATACACGCACACAAGGGGAAACTTCTATCGTTTTACCTAATATCTGTATAAAGAGAGAGAGAGAGAGAGAGAGGTCATATTTTCTGTTCTTCCGTCGGGTCCTCATTATACTACAAGTCTTCTACTTCAGTTTTATCTTTTATGCTAATATGTCCAAAACATTATTTAGCTGCTGACATTGCTGAATAATTTTTGTAAACTGGTTTAGCTCTCTTTATATTAGCTTAAAAACAACGACGTTAGAATACAGAGAAATATTTAATTATCCTTCATTTAGTGTCGTACCTTAAATAACCAAGACAGATTTGAATTAGGAAAATCGCGGCTGAAATGTTCTTAAGTTTGCGACCCATTTCCAACGTAAAGAACTGGAGAGGACTTCGTATCAGTTCCCCCTTTGTTCTATTAAGGATCTTTCCAGAAACAAAGGAGGTCGATTTATCTCTCTTGGTTTCTTCGAGGTTTGATAATTAGCCGCAGCCAGGTTCCTGGGGAATTAACCGGGATTCATTTGCAGGTTCATTTTCCAGCTCAGTGAAGGCATTTCATTGCCCATCTTCGCTTTAAACTGACCAAATATTTCTGAGGCGTTGAATTCTCACGTTTCTCTGGTGAATGTGAAATCTTTATATTCCTTCATTATCTCCTGATCCGTTCTAGTTTGTCTCTGCTAATATTATACAAATAGATGTATAACTGACTAAAAATTAACGACTTAAAATATAACAAAATATACAATGGAATGTTATCCTCATATAGAATTAACCAAGACAATAAAAATTATAACGATTATATTCAGAAAAAAAAAGTTAATGAGCTAAACTGCTTGTTCCAATTGTTACAATTGTTACGGAATTCGCTTTCTTAGTTGCGATGGATTTCATAACTTTCTCTCTCTCTCTCTCTCTCTCTTTTAATATTGTCAGCAGTACTCTGAGTGGGGAAGATTTTTCATCAATAGGGGTTGACTATTATTATTATTATTTTTTTTATTTATTTATTTATTTATTTATTTTTTTTTTTTTTTTTTTTTTTTTGCTCTATCACAGTCCTCCAATTCGACTGGGTGGTATTTATAGTGTAGGGTACCGGGTTGCATCCTGCTCCTTAGGGAGTCCATTCACTTTTCTTACTATGTGCGCCGTTTCTAGGATCACACTCAACTGAATTAGTCCTGGAGCGACTTCAGCATCTAGTTTTTTTCTAGATTCCTTTCAGGGATCTTGGGATCGTGCTAGTGCTCCTATGATTATGGGTACGGTTTCCACTGGCATATCCCATATCCTTCCTATTTCTATTTTCAGATCTTGATACTTATCCATTTTTTCCCTCTCTTTCTTTTCAACTCTGGTGTCCAAAGGTATTGCGACATCAATGAGTGATACTTTCTTCATTGACTTTGTCAAGCAGCATCACGTCTGGTCTATTGCACGTATCACCCTATCCGTTCTGATACCATAGTCCCAGAGGATCTTTGCCTGATCGTTTTCTATCACTCCCTCAGGTTGGTGCTCATACCACTTATTACTGCAAGGTAGGCTAATGTTTCTTGCAACAGGCTCCAGTGGAGGGCTTTTGCCACTGAATCATGCCTCTTTTTGTACTGGTACTGTGCAAGTGCCGGGCATTCGCTTGCTATGTGGTTTATGGTTACATTTTTCGTATTGTTCTTCGAACATATCTGGTTCTTAGGGCCTGATCTTGTGCCGCTGTTATCATTCCTTCAGTTTCCTTCTTTAGCTCTCCCCTCTGTAGCCATTGCCATGTGTCATCGCTGGCTAGTTCTTTAGTCTGTCTCATGTATTGTTCGTGCATTTTTTTTGTTGTTGTTCCCGCCCAGTCCTCTGTTCTGTCTGTCATTTTAGTAGTCCTCTCCCTCCTTCCTTTCGTTTATGTATAGTCTGTCCGTATTTGCTCTTGGGTGTAGTGCTTTGTGTATTGTCATATGTTTCCTGGTTTTCTGATCTATGCTGCAGAGTTCTGCCTTCGTCCATTCCACTATTCCTGCACTGTATCTAATTACTGGCACTGCCCATGTGTTTATTGGCTTTTATCATATTTCCGGCGTAGAGTTTTGACTTGAGTATCGCCTTGAGTCTCTGCATATATTCTTTCCTGAACGTGTCCTTCATCTCTTGGTGTTTTATCCTCCTTCCATTATTCCCAGGTATTTGTATCCTGTCTCATTTATGTGTTTGATGTTGCTCCCAATCTGGTAGGCTTTATTCCTTCAGTTTCTCGTTACTTTGCCTTTTTGTATGTTGACTAAGGCGCATTTTTCTATTCCAACTCCATCCTGAGTGTCCCCCCAGATACAATCCTTACAGTCTGGATTAAGGTATCTATTTCCATGATGCTCTTACCATACAGCTTGATGTCGTCCATGAACATAAGTGGTTGATTCTGTTGCCTCTTTTCTTGAGTTGGTACCCGGCATCCATCTTCTGTAGTACTTTTGTCATGGGAATCATGGCTACTACGAAGAGTAGTGGGGACAGTGAGTCGCCCTGGAAGATCCCTCTCCTGATATTAACCTCTGCTAGTCTTATTCCAGAGCTTGTAAGTATTGTATTCCAGTTGCGCATTGTATTTTTGTGTTTGATGTTGCTCCATCTGGTAGCTTTATTCCTTCAGTTCTCGTTACTTTGCCTTTTTGTATGTTGACTAAGGCGCATTTTTCTATTCCAAACTCCATCCTGATGTCCCCAGATACAATCCTTACAGTCTGGATTAAGGTATCTATTTCCATGATGCTCTTACCATACAGCTTGATGTCGTCCATGAACATCAGATGGTTGATTCTGTTTGCCTCTTTTCTTGAGTTGGTACCCGGCATCCATCTTCTGTAGTACTTTTGTCATGGGAATCATGGCTACTACGAAGAGTAGTGGGACAGTGAGTCGCCCTGGAAGATCCCTCTCCTGATATTAACCTCTGCTAGTCTTATTCCAGAGCTTGTAAGTATTGTATTGCCAGTTGCGCATTGTATTTTTGAGGAAGCTGATGGTGTTTTCCTCTGCCCCATATATTTTCAGGCATTCTATTACCATTTTGTCTATCAAGAGCTGGTCTTTTGTGCCCCTACACTTCCTTCTGCAGCCTTTCTGTTGGTGGGGGATGGTGTTTGTCTCCTGTAGGTAATTGTATAGCCTTTCACTGATGATACTTGTTAGTAACTTCCACATTATTGGTAGGCAGGTGATAGGCCTGTAGTTACTGGTTATATTTCCCGTTACTCTTTGTCGTTTTTGTACTAAGGATGTTCTTCCTGTGGTCATCCATTTGGGTGCATGGTGATTTGAGATACAATGCTGGAGTTGTTTTGCTATTCGTGGGTGTAGGGCCTTGAAGTTTTTGAGCCAGTATCCATGGACTTCATCGGGACCTGGGGCTTTCCAGTTTGGCATTTTTCTTTAGTTTGGTGTCGACTGTGTCTTTCGTGATATCTGTGAATCTTTGTTTTATTCTCCCTGTTTCTTCTTCCTTGACTTCCTGGAGCCATGTTGCTTGTTTGTTGTGTGATACCGGATTGCTCCATATGTTTTCCCAGAGTCTCTTACTTGGTTCGGCTTCAGGAATATCTTGGTGGTTGTCTTCCCCTCTTAGTTGGCTGTATAGTCTTTTCTGGTTGGTTCCGAATAGTTTGTTCTGTTGGTATCCTTTATTCCTTCCTGTTCATGTACCGTTGGATCTTATGTGCTTTGGCCTTCACCTCTGTTTTACATCTTCTATTGTGTTTGTTTAGTCCCCTCTCTTGTACTTTGTATTTCTCGTTGAGTTCCTCCTTGTTTTCTTGCTTCTTGGCCTTTTTTCTGCCATCTCTTTCAGTTTACTCAAGTCGATCTCATCACCATGATTTGCTTTTCCAGGCGCCTTCTCCAATGACTAAGCGAGTACGATTCAACTTTATATCTTAATTTGTAAATTTTTTATAATTTTTTATATCTTTGCGAAACAATCAATGTAGCTTTTTTAATCTGTCAAAGAGACTCAATTTCACTGATTGCTACTCATCAACAAAAACTCTGTCAGACAGGAAAAAGAGGATTTCCATTTCAACAAGATTGAAAATAAAGTCTGTTGGAAATCATTCTTAAATAAATATCAATAAAGCTAAAATCTGGAATAGAATTTATTTGGTCGTTTGATTTGATCCTTAGTCATCTTACTGTTATCAATATATGTTATGCAAAAAAATATTTTTAAATATATTTATTGAAGAATATAAAAAAAAAGTTATATAAAGTCACGTTTGAGGGCTCATTATCGCTATTTAACAAGGTTAGTTAGAACAATCTAATTTTGAAGGCTCTAACAAATGGAAAAATATATTGCTTCTATTTTCATTAAAGCATAAACCCCAAGTTACTTTAGTATTTAAGTGATAACACTTAATAGTTTCGAAATCATTTTATGTTAATAAATAATCAATGCGTGAACCATCTTATTTTGAGAGAGAGAGAGAGAGAGAGAGAGAGAGAGAGAGAGAGAGAGAGAGAGATAAAACTTCAAATTTTCATACTTCAACATAAAATGATGTTTCCATATTATCTCGACGTTACTATCATACTCATCTTCGTTAGCCTATTTATTTATTTTTTTACCTTTTCATACATCTCTCTCTCTCTCTCTCTCCCTCACTTCTTATCTACCTCCATTATCCATGACTCATGAATAGGGTCGTCTCAATGCAGGGAAAAAATCTTTAAGGTCTTTTGTAGTAAAAGCCATTTTGCCTTATACTGTGACACCTGAGCAAAAGAAATTGTTTCTTAACCTAAGCTTTAGGGACTCAGGAATAACGCTGCTTCAGGTGCAATCAGTAATATTTTAAGTATTAAATTTACATCCACTTTTTATAAGAAGGATTGTCTACTTTAATGATATCCTTGTTATTCCGAACCTTCCAGTGGAAAGAATATCTATTTTGTTTTTATTTAATGGGGACACTGTGAAGATTACAATTCGTGTAGTAGGCGTATGTGACCTGGACAATGATAGAGAGAGAGAGAGAGAGAGAGAGAGAGAGAGAGAGAGAGAGAGAGAGAGAGAGAGAGTTTTAATTATTTCAAGCAATTAATGGGATGTGTTATATGTAAGTGTAAGCGAGTATATATATAAATATGTTTTTGAATTTATCTGAGTCTATTATTCTCTTTACATATAGATTTAAATAATATTCTTCAATCTAAATTCATTACAATTTTTTTATATTTCTCTCAAGATTACCAGTAAAGGAAAATAAAACAATTTTCATACCTAAGATTTCCAGTTCACTTATGGCACCATCCTATGGAATTCATTCTCAGGACACAGATGTCCCTTCTTCACCTCTGTCATATGAAGGGGAATCCCCGACTTCGACCTGGAAGCCTTTGAAGTGAGGCCGACCCTTGACTATCAAAGAGTCCGGTATAATAGGAAGAGCGTCCTCTCTCTCTGTCTCTCTCTCTCTCCTCTCTCTCCTCTCTCTCTCTCTCTCTTCCTTCCAAGTTGTGTCCCATAACATTCGACTAACAACTAGTTGCATATTTCAGCTGTAGTTCCTCAGTTAGATTGCTAAGATTAAGCTACGAGACCCAGCCGAGAGAGAGAGAGAGACGACAGAGAGAGAGAGAGAGAGAGAACTCGTATTTCCACTCCTTTTGTTCTCGGTTCTTCATGTGGTTAGAAAAATAAAATTCGAAATGTATCTTTGAAGGTCGTAAGAGCTGGTGGGGACATCCTTTGTGGCTCAAAGGATATGCAAATAAAAAGGATATATAAATGTCTAATGGGCGGTGCAGTCCTGCTCGCTCCTAAAGAATCCTGTGCGTGCTTGTTTTTGCTTGCTCCCAAAGCATCGTCTGCATTTGTACATCTTAATCAAAGGGTTGGACCGTTTGAAGTCACTTTGTTGATTAGGAGAAAAACCTTTTTCTGCTTATAGACTGTTTAGTTGGTTATTTGTTTCTCTCAGAGGGAGGATATGAAAGAGGAGACTATAGATAACAGAGCTTTGTATGATGACAAAATCATAAGAATTTGTTTGAGGTTTTAAAACAGAAAAATGCATGTATTGTACTGTCTTTGTTGCTATTTTCCATTTCAGTTTTCTCTATATTCTTTTAATATACATCTCCATGATATGTTTACATCAACTGGTATTCTAATTAAATTCATATATTACGTTGACCATAAGGTCTGATCTGTTTAAAACACATAAATCAGCATGATAATTTTTTAATAACAAATTTGAAGGGCTAAGCATGTATGGGGTCCTGCCTCTCATTTCTGTTATTTTGTGGTCTGTTTTGTCAGTGATTTGGATTTAAATGGGAGATATTTTCGGTCTATGATTGCCCTTTATAGTTTCATATAAATGAGTTGGTATTTTACTGAACCGCAGGTTGTGCAAAAATTTCACGTCCCGTTCATTGTTGTAGATGTAAAGCTACCTAGCATGGCAAGAAATTCTCTCTCTCTCTCTCTCTCTCTCTCTCTCTCTCTCTCTCTCTCTCTCTCTCTCTCTCTCTCTCTCTCTCTCTCTCTCTCTCTCTCTCTCAATTCAGTTAACACAGCTTCAGTACATGTAAATTTTTATCAACAAGATTTGAATTAACTTTATAGATACACAATCTTGTTGGAATTTAATTATCCCTTTAAGATCCTCAGCCCTGAGCATTTGATTAAATATTATATATTCAACTTATGATATAGATTTTACTTCTCATAACTGAAACTTCCCCTATGGAAGGTGTACGAAATATAATTTACAAAATATTTCCTAATTCAATCCAGTAATACCCTTACTATAAATTGTCATCTTCTTGAATATGTTGTTCCGGGTCGGGAAGGGAAGGGGAGTTCCTTCCAGCATTCTTTTAGTTCTTGCAAACTGGATTCTTCCTCGAGGCTGGAAAATTTCAGTTGATTTCATATTTATAGTCTTTTCCACTCCATCCTGGAAACTTCGTAATATTACTGTCAGATATTTTCTTTGTTCGTGGTTGAGTAAGGTAGTTTTGAAGTTATTTTGGGGAGAGAGAGAGTGAGAGATAGAGAGGATGTTTTATGAATAGATTCCATTTAACCGCAGTCTTTGGAAGAGAGAGAGAGAGAGAGAGAGAGAGAGAGATGTACTCTACAACAACCTGCATCAGTCGACTAACAAACAGGTACTTAATTCCCTTATAATTTCACTTCTCTAAGTAGTCAACAGAAACATGCAATCACATCTCCTCACTCACGCATTGATTTGGGGATCGAACGATATTCATTCAGAAAATATACCTTCCGACGAGGATGGGATTCGAACCCACGCAGGGAGACCCTATTGGATTAGCAGTCCAACGCCTTAACCACTCGGCCACCTCGTCGTGAAGAGACACTAAGAGATATCAAGAGATATAAGGAAACAGTGACATGTTTAAGGACCATTTAGACGTCCTCTGTGGGTGATCACTACATTAATCTGTAAACTATACAATTTTCATAAATCGTTCATAAATTTCTTTATGCAAAACAATATAAAAAAAATATTAGCACAAATTAGCAGCCTTTTGATATTCACAAATGTAGGAAATACCTAAGAATGAAAATTATAAATTGGGGATTTTCCTGTCTTATATTTTATAGCCTCAGAAGTTCAAGCGAAGATGCAGTGCATTACTACCCTAATACAATTCTTGTATGTAAATTCATTTACTTATATTGCTTTTTATTTATTCATTAACTTGTTAAATTATTTCTTTTAATAAGTGAGCTCTTCTTTGTGTATTTCCCATGACCTTCCGTTACTTCTTTCTCATGACCCTGTATTCCTTTGCTCCCTTTACGGATGTCTGCTTGCTTGTTTGTTTGCTTGTGTACCAGAGCGTTTACTCATAGGAATAGCCAGTGGATCTTATTGCTATATTTGTGTTCCTTGAGTCCTTACACGTGTTACAAATATTCCAAGGATGATTCATAATAAAAATTTATTAATATTTTCGACACATAGGGAAAAGAAATAGACAACAGAAATACAAAATGGTAAGAAGTTGATTATTATACAACATACAACGATTAGTTACCTATTTTGTAACGTTAAATTTAAATGATAAATTAAAAAGTGTTCATACTTTCTTATTCAACATATTCAGATGAAGACTTATTCCTAACGATACTTTAATTTCAGATCCACTCTTATTCAAACCCTGAGATCATGCATTGTAATTATTACTATTAT